>NC_058080.1:84901213-85201213 GCF_014858855.1 Bufo gargarizans | reverse complement strand
GGAGAGTTCTGATCGGAGTCCCGGTTTTATCGCTGGGGCCCTGATCGGTAACCATGGCAACCAGGACGCTACTGCAGTCCTGGTTGCCATGGTTACTTAGCAATTTTTAGACGCATTATACTTACCTGCGAGCTGCGATGTCTGTGATCGGCCGGGCGCTCCTCCTACTGGTAAGTGAAAGGTCTGTGCGGCACCTGAGGGGTTAATTGTGCGGATCACAGCCCCCTGTAGAAGATCGGGTGCTGCCAGGCAGCAGGGGGCAGTCATGTACACAGTTCGTAGGATATTCTAACTTGAAGCTTCCCCATCACCATGGGAATGCCTCTGTGTTAGAATATACTGTCGGATATAAGTTTCACGATCTAACTCAAATCCGATGGTATATTCTAACATAGAGGCGTTCCCATGGTGACGGGGATGCTTCAAGTTAAAATATACCATCGGATTGGAGAAAACTCTGATCCTATGGTATATTAACTCCTGACTTTACATTGAAAGTCAATGGGGGACGGATCCGTTTGCAATTGCACCATATTGTGTCAACGTCAAACGGATCCGTCCACATTGACTTGCATTGTAAGGAAGACCCATGGACGAAAAAACGGTCACGGATCACAGACCAACGGAACCCCGTTTTGCGGACCGTGAAAAAATACTGTTGTGTGCATGAGGCCTAAACCAAATAAATTGGCCATAAGGGACAGATTTTTTGACACTCATAGGATGAAAACTGTTGTGGTGCAGGTGCAGCTAGGAGTTGGTCACTGTGGGCTTACGATAGCTCTCTGTGACCAACTCATCGCCCCTCACCACGACAGCCACATCCTGAAACTGTAAAGTTGTGATGGAACGCAGCGGCCGCTGGGCTGTCTAATGGCGCCGCCCACTCACGCTCCGGCCAATAAATAGGAGTCAGGGGCTGTACAGGGTGTTCCACTAATGGAGTGCGCACCCTGTCAGCTCCATTTGCACAAGAGGACGGAATCGCTGATGCGGGTCTGGAACCCTACAGCTCAGGGAGGACTCACCACCATCTGCTACGGACTTCCACACTGCTGCCTTCCTCTTGGAGGATTCACCACCATCTGCTACGGCTCCCCCACTGCTGGTTCCCTCTCGGAGGACTCCTAAACCGCAAGTACATGCCTGCTAACAGGCTCCGCTGTTTATGTGGAAGTTAACCTGAAGAATTGCTGCCACACGGTGGTGAGAGTTGATATTACAGTCACATACTAACCTTGAAGAGTTGCTGCCACCCGGTGGTGAGAGTTGATATTGCAGTTACATACTAATCTGAAGAATTGCTGCCACACGGTGGTGAGAGTTCATATTGCAGTCACATACTAACCTTGAAGAGTTGCTGCCACCCGGTGGTGAGAGTTGATATTGCAGTTACATACTAACCTGTAGAATTGCTGCCTCCCGGTGGTGAGAGTTGATATTGCAGTTATATATATATTCCTGAGGAATTGCTATAAAAATACCTCCTGACCTTCGCAACTAAGAGGAGATCTTCCTCCCCATTAATTAATCTGTTTATGTGTATTGCGGTACATGATTTTGGTAACCCCAACCTCTCCGCCTAAGACTGAGATAGCCGCTTGGGGTTCAAATTGAGCAGCAGCAAAACACACAGCCAGCACTTAGGCAGTGTGGTAAATAGTTGATGTCCATTGACTCTGCAGTTGAGATCCTAACTAATCAACTTGGTGCATTACAAAAGTCTGATTGCCATAATCTTAGGTGAACTTCATATTCATATTGTTCTTTTCATTTAAATAGAATTGCACATTGTACCCCATGTCCTGACCACACTACAAAAACATAATCGACATATCTCAAATGTTTTTATATGACACAAGAATGTATTATCCACTGAAAAAATATACCCGTCCTCAAACCTTGCCAGATATATATTCGCAAAAGTGCATGACAAGGGTGTCCCCCATGACCGTGCCGTGTTCCTGTTTATACCATTGTTCTCAAAATTTAAATACATCATTAGTAAGGATAAATTCTAAACCTTCTTCAATAAACTGACAAAACAAATCGCTCTTTCCAGTGTTGCCCAGAACATCCATAACTGCCGTAATCCCTGTTCTGTGCAGTATGTGAGTATAGAGATTTTCTACATCTAGGGAGATCAAACTATACTCCCCCTGCCGCTGAAATTACTTCAGTGCCAAAAGGAAGTCAGTAACTTTCACATATGCAGGGGCATTTTTTAACACCGGTCTCAGTAACCAGTCAATATATTTAGACAAAGGTTCAGTCAATGAGCCGATCCCCGACACTATAGGGCAGCCAGGGGTCGGCTCGGCGACTTATGTATCTTAGGTAAAAAATACAATGAAGGCTTAGTGGGAAATTGAGGTATTAATTTTTCAGTCAATATGAAGTTCACCTATAATTATGGCAATCAGACTTTGCAGTTTCTGGATGTGCCTGTCGTGGTGAGGGGCAATGAGTTGGTCACAAAGGGATATCTTAAGCCCAAAGTGACCAACTCCTTACTGAACCACAACAGTTTTCATCCAATGAATGTAAAAAAATCTGTCCCCTACGGCCAATTTATTAGGTTAAGAAGATTAAATAGCACAAAAATGGGTTACGAAAAACAAGCCTTAGAACTGAAGAAAAGACTGTTGGAGAGGGGGTACCTGAAAAAAAAAAATTTGAATTAGGTATGAAAAAAGCTGGCAAGATTTTCTAAAGGGGAATAACAAAAGAAAAGGGAATAATAGGGAAGAACAAAAAAGATTTGTCTTTTCCTTTAGATACAGTCCAATGGCAGAAAATATATGTAAAATAATACAAAGTAATCAGGATGTTTTGAAAAGGGATAGTAGCTTAGAAGAGTTCACTAAAAAAAGACCGATAATAACATTCAGAAGAAGTCACACCATAAAAGATATGCTGGCGAGGAGTAGATATGTAGAAAAAAAGAACAAAAATTGGTTACAAGATAAGAGACCAAAAGGAAATTTTAAATGTGGAAACTGTGCCTTCTGTAGTTATATTGCTCAAAATAAAATCCTGCTTTTCGGGAGTATATACCATAAATTTGATAACTCCATAACTTGTAGAAGTACATACATTGTATATCTGGTGATGTGTCACTGCAGATGTTTTTATGTGGGCAAAACCATTAGATGCATATATGAAAGGTTCAGAGAACATTTGAACTCGATAAAATCTGGTAGAGGATGTCCAAGATTGATAAATCACATAAGGGAAGCGCATGGGGGAAACATAAACGGTCAGTTATTGAATATGTACCCCAGGGGTGGACACAGACAGCAGAGGGCCCCTGTGCTAAGAATGTACCTGGGCTCCTCCACCCCCCATTCCAAATTCTCAACCTAACCTATTCCCTCCTAATATTACATACAGCAATCCAAAACATACAAGGTAAGGCTACTTTCACACCCGCGGAACTACGATCCATCTGGACACAAAACACAGCATGCAGCGGTTTATGTCCCGCTGATTCTCTGCATTTTTGCCAGATTGTGGCCGGATCTCTACCGTACCCCAATTCAGTTAATAGGGCCGGCGGGCATTCCGTCTGCATCCAGCAGAGCTGGATCCAGTGAATTCCGGCAGGCTGTTCTCAACTCGAACAGCCTGCCAGAATCACTAACACAGATGTGAAAGTAGCCTAATCCAGCGCCACATACCTTGTCCATCCAGTGACGTCTTCTTAGATCTTCTCTTTCCTCATCTTCTTCTTTCATACAGACCATCATGATGATTCCTTTCAGCCATCTCTTCTCTTTGCAGAGTTTGACAGACATCTTAGTTTCCTACTTTTCCAACATCCTCCAACCTTCTGAACACCCCATCCTGTGCCTGCTGTGCCCCCTAATACTATACATCAGAAACAGATAAACCACCTGAAAATACTAGTACCAGATAGTGCCCCTTCAATAATTATTGGCACACAGTGCCCTAAAAAATAACTGTGCTCAGCAAATTGTTTCCCTGACACTAATAAACATAATGTCCCACAAAAATAATGATACAAAAAAATGCCCTGTTGTGTGTTAGTAAAAAAAATCCTCTTCTTAGTGCGCCTAGTGGAGCCAATGTCCCTATAGTTCCCTCATAATGTGTGCCAATGCCCCCTACTGTGTGCCCCCCAAAAAACCTCTTAGTGCCCCCAGTTGAGCTATTGTACCCATAGGGCCCCATTATTTTGCACCATTTAAAAATATTCCTATATAGTGCCCCCATAGTGCTCCTCCCCAAGTTCAATGTTACCTCACATAATGTGCCAGTATAAAATGCCCCTATAGAGTGCCCCAAGTAGATGCCCCAATAATGTTCCTCTCACCCCTTTACCATAGTGCCCATATAATGTATGCCAGTATAAAATGCCACTATGGTACTAATCCCCACCCCCATATTGCACATATAGTTTGTGCCAGTATAAAATGCCCTTATATAATGCCCCCCAGCAGATGCCCCCATAGTGCTCCTTCCCCCTACTTCTCCATAGTACCCCCCCCCAGTAGATACCCTCATATGGCTCCTCTGCCCCCCCATAGTGCCAGTATAATTCTAATATATAGGTCTTCCAGTAGATGCCCCCATAGTGTTCCTCTCCCCCATGTGTGCCAGTAAATAATGCCCCCTTGTAGATGCCCCCATAGTGCTCCCTCCTATCTGTGCAAGTACAGAATGTCCCCTAGTAGATGCCTCCATAAGGCTCCTCTCCCCCCCATGTGTGCCATTAAATAATGCCCCCTAGTAGATGCCTCCATAGTGCTCCTCTCCCCCTATGTATGCCAGTATAATGCCCCCTAGTTTATGCCTCCATAGTGCTCCTCTCCCCCATGTGTTCCAGTATAAATCCCCCTAGTAGATGCCCCCATAGTGCTCCTCTCCCCCTATGTGTGGCAGTATAATGCTCCCTAGTAGATGCCCCATACTGCTCCTCTCCCCCCATGTGTGCCAGTATAATGTCCCCTAGGCGATGCCCCCATAGTGCTTCTCGCCCCATGTGTGCCAGTATAATGCCCCCTAGTAGATGTCCCCATAGTGCTCCTCTTCCCCCTTCTCCATTCTGGGCAACAGCATAGTGTTAAAAAAAAAAATTAACTCACATACCTACCTCCATGACAATCTCAGTGAAGTGGTGAAGGCCTTTTCTGGCCTGTGTCCCTCAATGTATGGCTCAGGCGGCGCAATGACGTAATCGCACCGCCTGCAACAGCCTCTGATAGACTGCAGGCACTAGGCCTGTAGCCTATCAGAGTAATGGGTAAGGGTACTTTCACACTAGCAGCAGGACGGATCCGACAGGCTGTTCACCCCCTCAGATCTGTCCTGACGCTATTTCGTCGTGCCGCTGGACTGCCGCTCCGTCCCAATTGACTATAATGGGGACGGGGCGGAGCTCCGGCGCAGCACGACGAGAGGCCGTCGGACTAAAAAGTCAGACATGTCATAGTTTTAGTCCTGCGGCCTTTCGCCGTGCACTGTCATGCTGCGCAGGAGCTCCGCCCCGTCCCCATTATAGTCAACGGGGGACGGAGCGGCGGTCCGGCGGCACGGCGAAATAGCGGCAGGACGGATCCGACAGGGTGACCAGCCTGTCGGATCCGTCCTGCCGCTAGTGTGAAAGTCAAAGTACCCTAAGGGAAACACCTCTCCTCTGCCCCACTGCAGCATTCATCTGTATCGCTGTCCTGAGGACGGTGATATAGATGAATATAGAGATGAACACTTCCACAATGAAAGCTCTCATCTGTCCCTGCCCTGCCACGGGACCTCTCATGGGCCCTTACCGCACTGGGCCCCTGTGCAGCCGAACCGACTGCACAGGCGGTATGTCCGCCCCTGATGTACCCCCTCCTCTACAAGGTGGCGACAGGCACCACCTGCTGTTACAAAAAGAGGCGAGATGGATTATCCGAACAAAAGCTTTAGGTCCATTAGGCTTAAATGATATGACCTTAGCGTTTTCCTCTAAAAATAATGAATATCCAGGGTAGCGCTTGTTTGATTACTGTTGCTTGTCTTAAATGCGATATACACATATGTTAATACACATGCTGCTTTGCAATAAATCAGTATATCATTTGATTACCATGATAATGGTGCAGAGCAGCACATAAAATGATCACCTGTGGGACCTGACTATGTCAGTGGCCAGAAGAAGCGCAACTGCGCGAAATGGCCATCGCCTTTGACTGCATGAAAGTTTTCCGCCCCTTCCACACGTGTATATGCCTGCTTAGATGAATAAAGGATTTTTACACGACAAATGGTGAGTGCTGCCTTACTTATATACTCTATATTTGAGAATTACTGAGCATGGATGGACTGTTTGCTTGTATCACAGGATTGCCTGTGTATTTGAAAGTCTGAAGTTTAGGCAGTGCCGCCTCGTTCTATTCTTTTTGATTGAAAAATGATTACCCGTTTAAATGTGAAAAGGAGGAGAGAAGTTACTAAACAGCTTTTCTCCACTGTAATTCATAGAGGAAAATGAACTGTCAAGTGAAATGAAGATCGACAAAAGTAAACTCCCAATACTGCCTTAAAAAGATTATAAATGACCTGAGGTCTAGATGCCATACACTCCCAAGTTTTAAAGGAATTGACTAATGTAACAGACATTTCTAATATTTAAGGATTCCATGTTGACAGGTTCTGTTTCACAGCTCTAGCGCATTGCAATGTTTGGACAGATAAGCATCGACTGATGATAAACACGTTGATTGGAGTTTGTTGACCATGGCTTATTACACAGGCTAATGAAAAGTGAATGATGCAAATCAGCCAACAAATGTGCGTTTGCTCATTTATTAGCTTATCACCAGCATGATTATACGGGCCTGTTATCAGGAACAAGCATTTCTATGAATGATGGTTCCCAATAAGTAGCTTCAAAATCACCCAGTCTAAAAGGCCCTCCAGAGATGCTGTAGTAATCCCATGCACACGACTATATTTTTGGTCCGCATCTGATCCGCATTTTTTGTGGATTGGATGCGGACCCATTCTTTTCAATGGGACTGAAAAAGATGCAGACAGCCCACTGTGTGCTAACCTCATACTGTAGGTATGTATGTTTTTTAAACGCACAAAAAAAGAACATGTCCTATTTTTGTCTTTTTTCCAAGACTAAACATTTGCAGATCACAAAATGAATATGGTTGTGTACATGAGAATTATAACAGTATTAGCAGGGATTCTATCAAACTAATCTAATAAGTTTCTGTGAGAAAGAAAGTTCCAGACTGGACCAAGCTGATTCATTGTATGTCATATATCTTGATTTCGTATAAAAGGTTGGTACATAAAAAAAGATTACTTGAAATGAAGGAAAATGTGTGTTAAGGCCCTCATACACATTAGAGTGTCATTGGCCAGACCCGCTGTTTTCTGAAGGGTTGGCCAACAATCTAGTATGCACGGAGATCTACAGACTCTGCCCGAACAAGTGATGTTGGCAAGAAGGAAATGAGCCCATTGACTTTCAGCACCTCCTCAGTAATTTTGTCCTCCTATTCAATTGAAAACACATAAATGCTTAGCCAAGATGAGAGTTCCTTTCTATGGGAGAGTCAGAAGAGATAGCTTTCATCTAAGTGAGCATTTGGCTAACAGATAAGGTGTAAGGATGGACACCTTTAATGGATAAGTAACTGGCTGCTACAAACGTATCTGTGGAGATTGGAGACTTGGGCAGAAAAGTGGCAAATGGGTGTCAGGAACCTAACTAGCCACGTTCCAATGTGTGGTTGTTCCAGGAGTGTTGCCATGCCAACCAGCCAAGCCATGGCTGGTTGGCCTATCAGTAAGTCTAGCCACTGGGCAAATCATGTCCCTGGCTTGGCATCCAATCCCAGAGCTGGTTGGAGGATTAAAGTCAGGCACTTACTGCTCCTCAGTGACCGTGAATCTGATTTCTAGCTCCAGTTTGTTTGTGTGCTCATTACATAGCTGCATAAATGTTGGCCCTTCCTGTGTATTGACCTCGCCTTGTTCCAGGATTTACCCCTTGTCTATTGATTAGGCTTCTACTAATTGTACTGGATTTGAATCCTTAGCTTGTTTTTTTCATTAACCGGCTGTTTACTGTGGCTTCTACTGATTCTCCAGACTTAGACTCTGTTGTCACTCTCTAGTGTGGGAGGGAAACCCCACACCGAACATAGAAGGGAAAGGGGAGAGGAAATAAGGCCTGAAAACTAGGGAAGGAAGAAGGACACCTCCTAGTAAAAATCCTAATCAAAGCTCTGACTGACTACCATTATGAACAGACCCCAGAGGTAGGTGAGTTCATACACAGGAATACCTAAAGTCCTATTTAACCCTAAAGGACCCTGGTTCTAATGACAGGAATGAAACATCCTGTTCCTCCAAAAGGAAGGATGAACGGGAGTCTCTCTAAGGACTAATACAAAACAACAAAGAAATGCAGCACACAGAAAAGCCAAAATACAAAGGGAAAGGTAACACCACTTAACTTCCAAGAAGCTATAGCAGCACCAGGAACTCAGGTGAGATCCAAACACCATTTATCCACATGTCCAACTGAAGCTATAAACTGCACAGCATTGTGGGAGAAACAACTATAAATAGGGAAAGTAAAATTACCAAAATAACAACACCTGGAGGTTAAGGGTGTGGCCAGTACCAGAAACAACACAGATGCCTATTGATCCTAAAGGTAAACATGTAAAATCAAACCAGGTGTTGCCAGTTTCAAAGATCTCCTGCCGCTCACTGTCATGGGGACATCCTTATGTCTCGGTATGTCCATGACATCTGGCTTGTTTTGCTGCTACTTCTTGGAAACTGATAGGTCTGCTACCTGTGAGCCCATACCTGTTTTCAGCCATCTTACTTTGCAGACATTAGCTTGGTCCCTAGCAGCCAAGTCCATCCTGCCTTGCAGTGGGCTCTGGTAAACATCTACTAAATGGAGTGGTGAAGGTAGATAGGTAGCAGATTAAGAGTTTGTTGGCGACGATCCTGGACGGTGACCCCATATATCTTTCTCACCACTGTATTCTTGATGGAAAGGTTATGCATATGGGAAGAGAAAATACATGCCAACATGAGTTACCAAAGGGGAAACACAGGAAAAGGACTTAGGAATTTTTGTTTAGAGATCCATGTCAGGCAGGTGCTGTAAGGCAATTAAGATCATTGGGTGCATCAAAAGAAGCATAAATGCAAATGACCAGAATATATAGTCACTAGTCAGTCCACGCATAGCAATTTTTAATACTAATATGCAAAGATATAGTAGATATAGTAGATCTCAAATGGTTTCTAAGACAGGAAATCAAAGTTATCCATGGTATACTAAAAGATTATGAAAATTAGTGTTATTAGGAAGGGCTTAGAGGTAACTGCAGAGACCCTTGTGGGAGCCAGTGTAGAGGATGGGAGTGGTAGTGGCCAAAGTTGAATGTAACAAATTGGGAATTGGAAATACATACAATAGCAGCAGACTTTAGTGCAGTACTTCTCTGGCACCAGCTAAGGAGGTATGGTGGCAGGTTAGATGGCTGCTGTCCCATACTTAGATGTTGCTGTCCCAGTGGTATTCTGGTGACAGGTGTCTTTAGCGTGGTCTCTCACCTCACAGCAGTGTCTGTAAAAGTGATGTTGCAGCTCACTCTGCTGTCTGAAAACTCAAGGATTCACTTGAGTCTTTCCTTTATTATTTGAGAGTGGGTGCTCTACAATCTACATCCTAACTCTATGGCAGGAGAGGTATAATTTGGATCCTCCTCACAGGGGAAAAGATACAGTTCACAGGAGTTGGAGCTCTATGAGCTATTTCCTCGCTCCCCCACTATCTGGACAGGAGCTCTCTCGTTCCCTCTGTCTAATACTGACTATAGATTCCTGAGCTACACTAGACTTCCCCCTCCTGGCAGGAAGTCAAACCAGTCCACTCTACTGGAAGGGGTGGAAGAGAGTGGTTAAGCCGTGTTACAGCCAGCCACTTTAAATCAATACCTCTCCCTGATGGATAAAATCACATACTACATGTGTCATATAACATTACATAGAATTGCATATAAAGCATATAAGAATGCAGCAAACAAAGAACACAATCGTAAGACCCCCAGGTCTGAGGTATTACATAGCCTGATACAGGAGCATATACAGAAATCACTGGACCCCACAGCAAGAATCTAAATTGGGCCCCCATGCTCCATTCAAACCCCCCTCCGACTACCCATTCCTGGCCAGTTTATATAGCAGTGTATTGATATGTGAGGTATGAGGTACTGTATATGTAAATTATCCAATGTAAATGACCACTAGGCAGATCTCAGATCAAACCCCCAATGTGAATGACCCCCCCAAGTAGACCTCAGATCAGAGCCAAATGTGAATGACCCCCAAGTAGACCTCAGATCAGAGCTTTAATGTGAATGACCCCCCCCCCCCCCAAAGTAGACCTCAGATCAGAGCCCAATGTGAATAGCCCCCAAGCAGACCTCAGAGCAGACAACAACAATTTACAACCTACCTCTCCTGCTGTGTACACCGCCGCCATTCCTCACATCCACACTCTTCTAGTTCAGCCTGCCCCACGCTGTGCTGTGACCTGACGTGCGCAGCCTGTGTTCATAGCGTGACGATGTCCTTACACTGTGCGCAGTCACAGCACAGTGAGCAGCCGATGATCAGCAAACGGTGAGTACAGAGCCTGTGGAGCACAACATTCACCACGTCTAATTTATGTTGCTAGACCATTATTCAGCCAGGGAGCAGCCTGTGTAGCATGCAGACTTTTGTAAGAACTGCATCCCCAACAGTGCCTCACCAACAATAGGAGGACATCCCACTAATGAGGACCACCTCATGGTTTGGCTTTTCACGAATTATCAGGGCAGATACTATGAGGGTCATTTATTAAGACGCCATCTCCTTCATAATTTTCTATGCCTGGTTTAGGGGAAGAAAAGGCACAGAAAATGAATGAGGTGGGCATGCTGGCCTGTCCCCTTCCCTGCCCACGCCACTGCCACAATTTTAAACCTGGCATGAGTGGGGAAAGGTTGGTTAGTCGCACCACTATCTATGCGTGAAATACGCCTAATAAAGGCACATTCAGTAGAATAAATGTGTCCCTATGTCCCTAATTCTTTCTCGGTATTACTGCTCAATGAAAGCTTTGCACTGTAAATATGATTATTTTTTTGGGTGTTGTTACAGATTTACTCTGCAAGATGAGGAGTTTGGTGAAGAAAGACTTGTCTGCTTCATTAAAGCACCACCTTCAATCCATAAGAATGTGCAGTGCAGATTTATGGATGACATTAGCTCTTTAGTGGTATCGGATTCAGAAGAACTTGTCAGCAATGTTGTGAATATAGCTGGTCTTGATGATCACCTTAAAATCCCTTTCCCAATTAGTATTTCAATTCCATTCAATAGTCATTACAGAGGAAGTTATAAGGATGTGATGGTAAAAGTCACTGATGAAAATATACAGTCAAGTTATTTAACGCCTATCTCTTTAGAAGGACATCATGGCAAATACAAGGTAAATGACTAATTTCATAACTTCTATCATTCTACAGATGAGTAAATCAATTCGATTTCGACCCAAATTTTCCAAAAACTCAGGTTGAAACCAAATCCAAATATTTGGAAATTTGATTCAAATGAATTTCTCAAAGTGACATAAGCCATTTTTTAGATCAAATGATAGAAAAGATGAAGAAGGAGGATCACATGGTACTAGAAGGTGTCTGAGTATACAAACCAGCAAACATTTTTGAATATTTAAAACAAAATGTAAAAAATCAAACAATGTAGTATGTTTTCTAAAGAGGCTGTTTGTTACCACCGTAAGTCATGTGTTTAACCATAGCCATATATGTCACTGTCACTTTGACATTATAAATGATGTGTTTGAGTTGAAGTGCTTGAAATGAGTTGCATATAGTCCTCAAAATGTCATCCCCAACTTGTCAGGGAAAATAAGAGACTTGATGTGAGTCAAATTTATTCTATCTGACCGGAATCAAACAAGCCAACAGATTTGGTCAAATGGAATCCAAATCGAATTCCAGTAAATTTGCTAAACTCTCATTTTTATTTTTTTAAATAAGTTATTTTTTTTTTATTTTTTTTTGTACTTTGTAATTTGTACAAACATACAAGTGGTGCAATAAAGTCTCTGTAAAGAGTGTGCCAGAGTATTATCAGCTATTTAGAGTTGTCCATACAGTTCACATTAAACAGTTATAAAACCACCATACAAACAAGTTACAGCATACAACAATAACCCCTGCCTATCGTGTCATTGTTAGATGGGGTTACAAAAGATTTAAATATACTTTTGTCTAGAGGGAGGTCACTCAGATGAGCCATAGAAAAGATTACATTTAGCCCAAATCTGTGGGCACCTGACTCAGATACCCTGTATTCCAGCTACCATTTGCTCCAAGGAGCAGTTAAGTTGAATAGAGTTTATGATTTCGAAATTGGAGGGAAGGGTGGAGCTTTTCTAGCCACTTGGGACCTAGTCACTGTAATCAGAAGTGTAGCTAAAGGCTCATGGGCCCTGCTGCCAGAGTTCAGCTTGGGCATCCCTTCCCTCAGTGGTTTGTTGCCAGGGGCAGGGAAGCACATAGCCTTCGTGCTGCCTGAGGCAAAAATTGAAATAGCGCCCCCTACCCCCATGGCACATTCTTGACCTAACATCTTCCCTCCATCCAATGGTGTGACTTGACCTGCATAGACTTTCTATAATACCAGTGTCTTCTTATGTCGAACAAATGTGTTTGGGTCCACTCAGGCTCCTGGGCCCGGTAGCGACAGCTACCTCTACATGCCCTACAGCTACATCCTTGACAGTAAGAATAAAAGAAATCAAACAACCATTGCTACAACTTGTCTAATCCTAGAGACAGGAGATCTAGTGCAGTCGCCCAGTTCATTTATGTCTAATTCTAAATATTCTGCTGAATTAGGCTAGGGCTACACAGAGACACTGGTCGCGCAACAGTTGTCACGGCCAGGATCGCTGAGTAGCAGTGATCCTGTAGAAGTGAATTGGATCACTGAGTCGCGGGAATTCCAGCAGTGTTGGATTTCTTGTGATTGCCGTGGTGATCCCATGCATTACTATACACACTGCTACTCAGCAATCCTAGCCCTAGCCTTAGGCACACAAAGACATAATGTGACGCGCGAACCACGCCCCCCGGCGTCCCTGGCAACACAAGGCACGCCGCTGCCTCTGGAGAACCGGACTGGATCGCAGGAGCCTCCCAGGAACAGCAGACCATCACCAGAGAACACAGGAGATCAAGCGCCGGGAAGGGTAAGTGATCTCTGTAGCCAGGGACATTGCGGGACGCCACACCTAGGCACAGAGCACCACTTTCTTCCACAGCGCACCATACAAACAGAATTACCACCAGTTATAAACTGCTATACACGCATTTATCTCTAAAAGGCGCATTATTGATCCCCTACAGAACGGCCATCTGTTTTATTCTAATTCCACTAAGAGGCATTACTGGATAACAACCCTGTGTAACAGTGAATGATCATCCTGCAGATTTTCAGTGATTTTTATCCTGATCAGTGATTATTATATGCAAGAATTTATGAACTTTTTTAGACATCTTTTTACCTGCATCTTTTTACCTGCATTTTTACCTGCATTTGAAAGACTGTAAACTCTTTTTTTCAATTTTTTCAATTTTTTATAGTTTTATACAATTTTTCTCTTATATATACTCAAAACATACAATCCACCATTTACGCAGGTCATTTTTTTACACCCACATTTTCTCTGGGAAAATGTGCTAAAAAGACTCATCACTACTCCAACATACCTTCATTTTTTATCAAAAAGGGACTGCATACAACCTTCTACTAGACTACACGTATATTAAATTATTAATAAATAATACTTGTACCCAAATAAGAGTGTGCCTGCTTATCTCTTATTCATTCATAAAAGACATAATGTGGCCACATTTTAGCTTTCAAATTCTGGCTTAAACATCTGGAACCCAATGGTTTCTCTAAACCAAAGTGTGAACCTCATGGGGATCTTTGTCATCTAACATCAGAAAAGGTGTTGCACCTGTAACTTAGGTTATAAATTATTAAATTATTTAAAGAAACACTAAACACTAGAAGATGAGTGGATTTCCCCAAATTAATTTTTGGTCTAATTCAGTAGAAATGGCCGTCAGATTTGATTCAGTCTAAATACATTTGGTCTAAATTGAAAGTGTCTAATTGTCCTGAAAAGTCATGTATTACACTTTGAGCTATGGCTCTCAGACTATGGATACACTAAAATATCATTATTTCGGTTTAAAAATGCTATTATTGTGTAAAACTTAAACAAATAAGAAAAAGACATATTAGGTATTGCCACGCCGTAACGATCTGCTCTATAAAAAAAGTCACATGACCTAATCCCTCAGGTAAACGCTGTAAAAATAAAACCGGTGCCAAAACATCCATTTTTTGGTTACCTTACCTCACAAAAAAACGTAATATAGAGCAATTAAAAATCATATGTACCCCAAAATAGTACCAATAAAACTGGCATCTTATCCCGTAGTTTCCAAAATGTGGTCACTTTTTTTTTCTATTGTAGGGGTGCATCAGGGGGGCTTCAAATGGGACATGGCATCTAAAAACCAGTTCAGCTAAATATGCCTTCCAAAAACCATATGGCGTTCCTTTCCTACTGCGCCCTGCAGTGTGCCCGTACAGCAGTTTATGATCACATGTGGGGTATTTCTGTAAACTGCAGAAGCAGGGTAATAAATATTGAGTTTTATTTGGCTGTTAACCCTTGCTTTGCTACTGCCAAAAAAATGAAATTCAGAAATTTAATCTCCATTTTCCATTAATTCTTGTGGAACACCTAAAGGGTTAACAAAGTTTGTAAAATCAGTTTTGTATACCTTGAGGGGTGTAGTTTCCAAAATTGGGTCATTTTTGGGTGGTTTCTATTATATAAGCCTCACAAAGTGACTTCAGACCTGAACTGGTCCTTAAAAATTTTCCAAAAAAGTTCAAGATTTGCTTCCAAACTTCTAAGCCTTCTAACCTCCCCAAAAAATAAAATGTCATTTTCAAAGTGATACAAACATGAAGTAGACATATGGGGAATGTAAAGCAATTTACATTTTTTGAGGTATTACACTCTATTATAAAAGTAAAGAAATTGAAATTTAGAAATTTGCTAATTTTCCAAAATTTTTTATTTTATAATTTTTTATTAATAAAAATGAAAAATGTTTTACCCATTTTTACCAGTGACATGAAGTACGATATGTGACGAGAAAACAATCTCAGAATGGCCTGTATAAGTAAAAGCGTTTTAAAGTTATTACCACATAAAGTGACACATGTCAGATTTGCAAAAATTGCCTGGGCAGGAAGGTGAAAACAGGCCCGTGTTTGAAGGTGTTAAAGTAACAGCAACATATATGGCTATGGTTAAACGGATGGTAGCTGGTGGTAACAAACAGCCTGCTTAATAACACACTGCACTGTCAGATTTTATCTAAATTAAAAACTGTTAAAAAATTGTTCCTTTTGGTGGAAGACGCCTACTTCTCAGTCTACTGATCTGTAAAATGGTGGCCATTGGCAACTCCTAAATTGCCCTATTATAGGTGGGCTGATAATTGACGATCTCACAGTGGATTCATATACAAACAGACAGACAAGACAAAACAAACAATGCAAGGTGCACAATGTATACAGCCCTAATGATGTGATAACAACAAAAGGTACATGGTGCATCAGACTAACTATTAAAAGACACCCTAATACGATAGTATTTGGTATCACAGACAGTTTCTGTGGCCAACCACAACGCGTTTCCCCCACGGTGTGGGATCATCAGGGGGTAAATGAATCTATATAATTAAACAGATGAGAAAACAAGGAGAGTAGAACGGAAGGAGACCCATATTGTGTTAGGGTATCCGTAAAGTGGGTATTAATAGCCGTTCAACATACAGTGGTGTCGAGTCACAAACAATAATAAAGTTAAAAATGGACCAGATGAGAATCCTAGGAGGAGAAGGAGGAAGAACAAATATCGCATCCCCTGATGTGTGAACAGATATTTCACATGATTAGAACTCAAGGTAGGTTTCTGTGAAAAGAGAAAAAAATATACATATATATGCATGTATTTGTACGAAAAGACCTAAATTGGCTATTGGATAAGAAAGCCACCACCATTATGAGCCCCATAAAGGGAAATAACTCACTGTGTCCGGGGGTAACTTAGTGTACACATAAACGTGATATGTATTACACTAGAGCCAAACAGGTTATGAGTCAACATGAGGTTATTAGTGTCCACCAGGGCTAGCATCCATGTGTGTTTAATGATACGTTCAGCTGAAACATAAAAACATATAGAATAGCTAGTAAATATACTGAGACACCACCTGGGACCACCACCAAACGGACCCAGGAGGCTTAAGTGGCATAAATTCTTTAGGGTTTCAAACAGAGAGACCTGTAATAGGCTTGGCCTGGACAAGGGTGACTTTAATGACCTTCAGACCCTCACTGATCTAAATAGAGATCATAACCGCATCACAGGTTCGGGCCCATTTACCACATTGAAGCCTAAAAGTAAGAGAATGCCTCCCCCTGCAAACTATGAACATGTTGACATCTTTTTACAGATGGTCACTAATGACCTTGAACAACTTGAAAGTGTAGGTCCAAAATCCTTCAACCTCTCCTTGACGGAGATACAGGCACTAAAGTCGCTAGAAAAAGCTCACACCATTGTAATAAAACCATCAGATAAGGGGGCAACGTAGTTGTCCTTGAGAACGATGCATAAATGCGTATGTGCCTGGACCTCCTGAAGGACAAAGAGGGTTACAGGATCCTACCCACCAATCCTACCCAGTCCTTTTTAGCGGAACTTAAACAAATATTATTAATCGGCCTTGATGATAAAGTGATCAGTGTACCTGAATTTGAATTCCTACTGCCTGCCAAACCCTTGATAGCGACCTTTTATGGGCTCCCCAAGATCCACAAGGGGGTTACCCCGCTAAAAGGCCGCCCCATTGTATTGGGGGTCAATTCATTGACCCAGAATTGTGGGGTATACCTGGACAGGGTGTTGGGGGAGTCTGTTGTGTCCCTCCCTGCCTATACGAGGGACACAATGGACTTCCTCAACAAAATAGACGCTCTCAACCTTGACCCTGAATGTATCTTGGGGAGCATTGATGTTGAATCATTATACAGCTACAGTGGAGGAAATAATTATTTGACCCCTCACTGATTTTGTAAGTTTGTCCAATGACAAAGAAATGAAAAGTCTCAGAACAGTATCATTTCAATGGTAGGTTTATTGTAACAGTGGCAGATAGCACATCAAAAGGAAAATCGAAAAAATAACTTTAAATAAAAGATAGCAACTGATTTGCATTTCATTGAGTGAAATAAGTATTTGAACCCTCTAACAAAAAAAGACTTAATACTTGGTGGAAAAACCCTTGTTTGCAAGCACAGAGGTCAAACGTTTCTTGTAATTGATGACCAAGTTTGCGCACATTTTAGGAGGAATGTTGGTCCACTCCTCTTTGCAGATCATCTCTAAATCCCTAAGGTTTCGAGGCTGTCTCTGTGCAACTCTGAGCTTGAGCTCCCTCCATAGGTTTTCGATTGGATTAAGGTCCGGAGACTGACTAGGCCACTCCATGACCTTAATGTGCTTCTTCTTGAGCCACTCCTTTGTTGCCTTTGCTGTATGTTTTGGGTCATTGTCGTGCTGGAACACCCATCCACGACCCATTTTCAGTTTCCTGGCAGAGGGAAGGAGGTTGTCGCTCAGGATTTCACGATACATGGCTCCGTCCATTTTCCCGTTTATGCGAATAAGTTGTCCTGTGCCCTTAGCAGAAAAACACCCCCAAAGCAAAATGTTTCCACCCCCATGCTTGACGGTGGGGACGGTGTTTTGGGGGTCATAGGCAGCATTTTTCTTCCTCCAAACACAGCGAGTTGAGTTAATGCCAAAGAGCTCTATTTTGGTCTCATCAGACCACAGCACCTTCTCCCAGTCACTCTCTGAATCATTCAGGTGTTCATTGGCAAACTTCAGACGGGCCTGCACATGTGCCTTCCTGAGCAGGGGGACCTTGCGAGCCCTGCAGGATTTTAATCCATTGCGGTGTAATGTGTTTCCAATGGTTTTCTTGGTGACTGTGGTCCCTGCTAATTTGAGGTCATTAACTAACTCCTCCCGTGTAGTTCTAGGATGCTTTTTCACCTTTCTCAGAACCATTGACACCCCACGAGGTGAGATCTTGCGTGGAGCCCCAGAGCGAGGTCGATTGATGGTCATTTTGTGCTCCTTCCATTTTCGAACAATCGCACCAACAGTTGTCACCTTCTCTCCCAGCTTCTTGCTAATGGTTTTGTAGCCCATTCCAGCCTTGTGCAGGTCTACAATTTTGTCTCTGACATCCTTGGACAGCTCTTTGGTCTTTCCCATGTTGGAGAGTTTGGAGTCTGCTTGATTGATTGATTCTGTGGACAGGTGTCTTTTATACAGGTGACTAGTTAAGACAGGTGTCCTTAATGAGGGTGACTAATTGAGTAGAAGTGTCTAACCACTCTGTGGGAGCCAGAACTCTTAATGGTTGGTAGGGGTTCAAATACTTATTTCACTCAATGAAATGCAAATCAGTTGCTATCTTTTATTTAAAGTTATTTTTTCGATTTTCCTTTTGATGTGCTATCTGCCACTGTTACAATAAACCTACCATTGAAATGATACTGTTCTGAGACTTTTCATTTCTTTGTCATTGGACAAACTTACAAAATCAGTGAGGGGTCAAATAATTATTTCCGCCACTGTATATCTCCCATCAGTATGGTCTTAGAGCCATAGAGTATTTCCTGCGCACTAGGGGAATACAATATGACTCACATAATAGATTCAAGTTGTTGGAGTTTACCCTTACTCATAACTTCTTCCTATATAACTCAAGACTCTACCACCAGCTCAGGGGGGTGACGATGGGAAGCCCCTGTGCCCCCACTTATGCCAACCTCTTCCTGGGCTGGTGGGAGGACACACATGTCTTTCCTGATCACGTCGTCTGGTGGTCCAGTAACATCCAGTTCTGGACTCGCTTTATTGACGACGTATTTATAGTCTGGAAGGGAGAATCGGCGGAGTTCAAGCGGTTTGTTGACCTCAAGCGGTTTGTTGACCTTAACAAAAATGAGATTGGACTCCGGTTTACCTCTGAACATAACCCTTCCAGCATTACCTTTTTAGATGTCAAGGTGACAAAGATTGGGGACAGACTATCGACAAATATATATAGGAAGACCACAGACACTAATTCCCTCTTACACTGGAGTAGCTACCACCCAGCCCCCCTCAAATGGGGTATTCCAAGAGGTCAATACCTCCGGGTGCGCAGGAACTGCTGCAGTGATAAGTTATTTTTTAGAGAGGCTAGGGCCCTACGGGATAGGTTTGTGGCCAGAGGTTATCCACAACCTGTACTTAGGGATGCCTTCAAACATGCATTAACCAGAGACCGTAATGATCTATTAATTCCCAAAAATAGGACGGCTGACTGCCCCCAACCGACCAGAATTATTTCCAACTTTGATGCTGCAAATCAGGAAGTGAAAAAAGTTTTAAGCAAATACTGGCCGATCCTGAGAATGGACCCTGACCTCTCTGAGATTGTTACTGAACACCCAGCCGTCTCCTATAGACGAGGAAGGAGTCTTAAGGATCTGTTATTATCCAGCCACTTTACACTACCTGCCAATAAGGGCACCTGGCTTGACCGAAAACCCATTGGCGTTTTTAGATGTGGCGGCTGCAAAGCATGTCAGTTTCTGACTACCGCGAAAATCATCAAAGGATCGGTGACAGGGCAGACGTTCCAGATCCGTGATTTTATTAATTGTAGATCTAAGGGCGTGGTCTATCTGTGTCAATGTACATGTCCTATGGACTATGTTGGTAAGACAGCAAGGGAACTTAGAAGGAGAATTCTAGAGCATGTCAACGACATAACGAAGAAGGAGGCCACATCTATTGCGGTACACGTCAACAACATTCATGGGGGTGATCCCAGGTCTCTTTGTTTCACTGTGCTGGAACTGGTACCCCCATCTCCACACGGGGGTGATTGGGATAGGAGGATCCTACAGAAAGAGAGTGAATGGATCCATAGACTCCGGTCCCAATCCCCCCGTGGTCTCAATGAAAGACTAACTTTTTCATGTTTCCTCTGACCCTTATTCTACTGGGTCATTCACCCTCTCATAACTATCCCGTTTGCGATTATAACCATATACCCCACCCCCAGACAACATCACTATGTTGTTATTTTAACCCACCATGATCAATTAGCTGAACGGCCTCCTGGCTCATCTCTGGCACATCCCGACTCTGCATGTTCCCATTACCCTTGCCCCCGCTCCCTTTCCTTTCCCTTAAAAACCCCTTGCAATTTTGAGGCTTGAGTGATTTCATTGCCCCTTCCACAGTGGAACGCACGTCCACACTGATGGCTTTTTCAATAATGTGATCCACATATTGGCCCAGGTTATGTCATTTGGGAATGATTGGGGGCATGCTTTATAAGGTGGGGTCGACTAGAGAGGCATAACATTGGACCCTAGGAGGATTGAGATTGGAGGAAGCGCTGCTACAGGCTCCAACTGTGAGTAATCCCTGGACACTTCTTTGATATAGGGTCAGGCCACAGTTTTACTTATGTTCTGATGTACGCTTTCTGCCATGTAGGTGACTCACAATGAACAGGCCATTTATCTTGGGCTGATGTCTACCTAATGAGTAACATATCTGAGGTATATGCACTCTCTATATCTTTTGGGTCCGTTTGGTGGTGGTCCCAGGTGGTGTCTCAGTATATTTACTAGCTATTCTATATGTTTTTATGTTTCAGCTGAACGTATCATAAACACACATGGATGCTAGCCCTGGTGGACACTAATAACCTCATTTTGACTCATAACCTGTTTGGCTCTAGTGTAATACATATCACGTTTATGTGTACACTAAGTTACCCCCGGACACAGTGAGTTATTTCCCTTTATGGGGCTCATAATGGTGGTGGCTTTCTTATCCAATAGCCAATTTAGGTCTTTTCGTACAAATACATGCATATATATATTTTTTTCTCTTTCCACAGAAACCTACCTTGAGTTCTGATCATGTGAAATATCTGTTCACACATCAGGGGATGCGATATTTGTTCTTCCTCTTTCTCCTCCTAGGATTGTCATTTGGTCCATTTTTAACTTTATTATTGTTTGTGACTCGACACCACTGTATGTTGAACGGCTATTAATACCAGCTTTACGGATATCCTAACACAATATGGGTCTCCTTCCGTTCTACTCTCCTTGTTTTCTCATCTGTTTAATTATATAGATTCATTTACCCCCTGATGATCCCACACCGTGGGGGAAACGCGTTGTGGTTGGCCACAGAAACTGTCTGTGATATCAAATACTATCGTATTAGGGTGTCTTTTAATAGTTAGTCTGATGCACCATGTACCTTTTGTTGTTATCACATCATTAGGGCTGTATACATTGTGCACCTTGCATTGTTTGTTTTGTCTTGTCTGTCTGTTTGTATATGAATCCACTGTGAGATCGTTAATTATCAGCCCACCTATAATAGGGCAATTTAGGTGTTGCTAGCCTAGGATCGAGGACAGGGAGTCCCCACCCTTAGGGGTCGTCCCTGGGCAGAGGGTCTAGCCTCAGGGCATGCATCTAGGGAGAGGTCCCCCATAGATTCAATGAGCATGCTAATCTTCCGGTGGATTCATATACATCAGGACATCAGTGGACGTCTATTTGTTGTATAATTACCATTAAAATTAAATCTCTCTAGAAGGGTTATTTTCTAGCTGGACTTTAGTACTCTTTACCTCTTAACCCATTACATAAAACCCTATTCATAATTGCTGGACTTTAAATTACATTTAGTGTTCCTTTAACATTTCAAGGCTGTTAGATCACTGTGAAATCTATCTCAAGATGATGTACCCAATCTTCACAAAGAGCCTTCCTTGAAAAATGACTCAAGTTATTGGCCAAACCTGAGTGACTCATTTGCAGATGTTGCTGTTTCCCCATTAATGTTTCTTGTTTTGCAAAGGAGCATTTTAAATGGCTGTGCCCTGTGAACAGACTCACAAAGTCAGCAAAATTTAGGAGTTTTAATATAAGGAAGAGACAGTTTTCAGTTGCAGGATAACTATTTTCTAAACATCTCCCAGGGAGCAATGGTCTGGGTGCTGCTATTGAGACCTGAACCAATCAGGTCCAATCAGGCACCCGGAGCAGAGAATGTTAAAGGCGTTGTCTCATGAATGGTATTACTATGCAATAAATAAGGAATTGCAAATAAAGTATTATTGCAATATGCATGCAATAAAAATATTATTCATTTTTTATGTACATTAAATTTTCCTATCTTGTAGCGCCCCCTGCTGCCTATTCTTTTGGTCCACCTTCTCCTGCATTCAGAGGTGGAGTAACATGCTCAGTAGTTTCCCTGTTCCCTTTCTCCTCAGCCAATAGAAGCTCGCAGGCCCTTAGTCTCCACATACACACAGTTTTACTCCAGTTTTCCATAACAACCCAGCCATTTTTCTTCACTGCTGTAAGTCAGCTTTAGGCTAGCGCTAGGGCTACATGACGACATGCACAGCTCAGCAGACAGTATTACACAGTAGACTTAGATACACAGCAGATAGTATCACACATGATAGGATTAGATACACAGCTCAACAGACAGTATCACACATGACAGGATTAGATACACAACTCAGCAGGCAGTATCACACAGGATAGGATATTAGATACACAGCTAAGCAGACAGTATTACACAGGATAAAATTAGGAAGAATATAAACTCTAGTTTGTGCGATGTAATGTTTCATTTAATTAGAAATGCGGTAAATCATATATGTGTGACGTTTCGGCCACAATCCGGCCTTCGTCAGCCTATGATAAACATAGAAAAAATACAAAAAGAGTACAATATATGTTATCATGATAGTGGTAAGAAAATAATATATACATAATGTTACATACATCTAAAATGAATAGTCATATGTATATCAGTCAGGAGAAAACAACTCGTAGGCTGAAAACAGTCAATAGAACAAATCTGGATGAATATGAAATTGTAAAATTGAAATAAAATAAACGATATACTGCACAATATCAATTGACATTAAATGAAATAGATAATGCCGGGTACTTCTGTTAGTGTGTGTATATATATATATATATATATATATATATATATAAAACAAAAAATCAGACTGCACTCCACACACAGTAAAACTGTGTATATGTATTCACCCATATGGTGGCAAAAGCGATGTTTCGGCTTGTACATGAGCCTTTCTCAAGCGAAAAAAAAAGGCTTGAGAAAGGCTCATGTACGAGCCGAAACGTCGCTTTTGCCACCATATGGGTGAATAAATACACACTATTTTACTGAAGATTCATCTGGAGTGCAGTCCGATATTTTGTTCCGTATAAGTGGGTAAGCACCAGTTACCATGCTTGGACATTGCACCCATCTTTTTCATTTATACCGTTTTGGGTGGTACTGCCAGTAGTTTTTATATATATATATATATATATATATATATATATTTATGTAAAGAGAGAGAGAGAGTTTTAAATTCATGGAATAGGTATGCCTGAGCATCAGGTGCACAGATATTCATATACAAATACTTTTGTCTCGCAGAATATACATTACCTACAAACATGCAGTAAAATTACTTTCAAAATAAAAGTAGCAGCACGCCATGAATGAGCAAAAAGTCACATTTTTCTGAAAAAGGGGGCTGCACAAAATTTACAGCTTTTCTACATGAAAAAAACAGCACTCAGTCCTTGATTTCCCCATTGTGTTTTTACCAGCTAATTTTCAAATCTCTGAAACTAAGGTATAATTGTAGGCTTACTTTATACCCACCTCTATTCTTCTCAGGTCAGCTCATTCACTTTATGTTGAGTGTCTTATAATCATATTTTTTTCAGTTAAATGTCCCACGCAGCAATTTCATACAAAACATCAAATTTATGCTTCTTTTTCTGGTTTATGTTTGTCATTTGTTTAACGCAGGGAAGTTTTGCAGAGGTTAAAGTCTACAAACTTGGCACATTTTCTGTGGTTTCATGTTTGAAGAAAGAGAATTTTACTGTTCTTAAAAAAGGATTATCTTTAAAGCTGAGCGTGGATTCACGGATTTCCTTAAATTACCCCCCGGGCTGCTTCAGCTCTTCAGTAATTGTGCAGTTTAAGGTAGGTCGAGATTTGTATCTTTTCTTTCAAATGTGTTGCATCTGGAACATAAATTGTGAGAGTTATTTCCCAAAGCAGTAGTCCTTGAGACAAAAGTGGGAAAGGCATTATTACAACTTAGAATCATTGTAATGTGCTGGCAATGATAAGTACTCCTTAGGGGGTATTTCAAAATACTGACTTTTATGTACGCAGCTCAGATTTCACCATCTGCAGGTATAAAGGCTCCTCTAGATAATTGATCTCCGAGATGAACTGAGCTGTTTTCGGTTTAAAAAAAAAATAAAAAAAAATCATAGTTACTGTTCACGGAAAATTCATACTTAGTAAATGAACCACTTGGGTTGAGCAGGCAGCAGCTGAATTAGCTATAGCACTGTATATGGGAGACTAGCTGCCTACCGCTAATAGCCTGTTAGAAAAAAAATTCTGATGCTAATTAAAAAAGAGACTTTTCAATAAAAGTAACACGTACAGCTTAAAATGGGTTATAATGAGTTATATAAACGTGTCACATCTCCGTTCTCATGTAATTACAAAGATTATATTGGAAACTACATATTTTGTTGGTAACATGGTAACGACACAAGGTTGCCGGGCTACAAACAGAGGACAATGTAGAAAACAGAGATTTAAAGGGAATGTTTCACCAGGAAATTCACTGTTAAACCAGGTACATGCCTTAAGGGCTTAACTCAGATGAATGTAATGATACCTGTTACTTAGTCATCCGTTGCTTCACTCTGGATGAGCGAACTTGTGTTTTCAAGTTCGGTGTACAAGCTTCGGGTTATCTAAAATTCTGTTATGGATTCTACTACCAAGGATTATAAGTTATGGTCTATGGGAGCAGAATCCATAACGGAATTCTTAGATAACTCGATCCCGAACTTTGTACGCCGAACTTGAAAACACACGTTTGCTCAACACTACTCTGGAGTATTCTCCACTTTAAATGCAAATGAGCAGTTAAGGGCACCGAGGGCGGGCCCGAGTCACTCTGTGCACCCTTTCTCCTCCTGCTTCCTCTGTAGCCTAGCCCTTCCCTCTACTTCTAAATTGACAGCGTCAAGCAAGGTGACTATGCAGCGACCGGTCCTGTCAATTATGCAAGGGGCTGACAGAGGTAGTAGGAGGAGCAAGGCTGCACAGAGTAGCTTGGCCCCACTCTCTACATTCAGCTAAGCTAGCCCTATAACATATTGGGGGACATTTATTAATAATAGTGTAAGTTCCTCCAAAAAATACATTACAGATCAAAAGTGGGGTTTTGTTTCGCCTCATATATCAAAAAGAGCACAACACTTTTTAAAATTTGACTTTTTAAAATATATAATTCATTATTTGCCTATTTCTCTTGATTTGCAAAATTTGAACACCAATAGCACTAAAATACTACTTTTTTAAACTAAAATGAGCCATTTCAATTATCTCTGCCAGGCCGCACTCATTTGGAACATATTTGTGACTTTTGAAGCATATTTGCGGCATTTCCAGTGGTAAATTGCGACTTTTGTCTCAGACTTAGGACGTTTTTGTCATTTTACTGACAAAACCCTGCTGTTTAGGTCATTTATATTAGATAGAAATAAATGTATCATGTATCACTGGTTTCCACAGAGAGTTTATCTTTATGCTATAAGTGCGACTTTTTACACAGAACACCACCACATAAGCTGGATTAATTGTCCGCAACAATTTGAGCCATTTCTAATGATAAAAAGATAATAAATTAGGCCTAATATGCACCAATTTGTTAGCCCCTCCACTATGACTTTTATAAAAAAGACGTGATGCATTCTTTATGGTGAAAATTGTGGAGAAAACAGTTGATATATTTGGTGCAAATCAAAACACCATTCTTTATGGTGCATTTTACACCATAATTCTGGCGTAACATGCTTAGTAAATGTCCTCTGAGTCTTGTATAGTAGTACCAGTGAATTTTCTGTTTACAGACTCCCTTTAAAGCGAGTGATTCATTTTCTCTTATACTTTTTGCATAAATTCCTCAGTTTTCAAAATCTCTTCTTTTTGTTATTTAACTACTTCAACCACCCTAGCTGAAACACCCTTAATGACCAGGCCACTTTTTACACTTCTGCACTACACTACTTCCACAGTTTATTGTTCGGTCATGCAACTTACCACCCAAATTAATTTTACCTCCTTTTCTTCTCACTAATAGAGCTTTCATTTGGTGGTATTTCATTGCTGCTGAGATTTTTACTTTTTTTGTTATTAATCGAAATTTTACGATTTTTTTGCAAAAAAATGAAATTTTGCACATTCAGTTGTAAAATTTTGCAAAAAAAACGACATCCATATATACATTTTTCACTAAATTTATTGTTCTACATGTCTTTGAGAAAAAAAAATGTTTGGGCAAAAAAAAAAATGGTTTGGGTAAAAGTTATAGTGTTTACAAACTATGGTACAAAAATGTTAATTTCCGCTTTTTGAAGCAGCTCTGACTTTCTGAGCACCTGTCATGTTTCCTGAGGTTCTACAATGCCCAGACAGTACAAACACCCCACAAATGACCCCATTTCGGAAAGTAGACACCCTAAGGTATTTGCTGATGGGCATAGTGAGTTCATAGAACTTTTTATTTTTTGTCACAAGTTAGCGTAAAATGATGATTTTTATTTTTTTCTTACAAAGTCTCATATTCCACTAACTTGTGACAAAAAATTAAAACTTCCATGAACTCACTATGCCAATCAAAAAATACCTTAGGTGTCTTCTTTCCAAAATAGGGTCACTTGTGGGGTAGTTATACTGCCCTGGCATTTTAGGGGCCCATATGCGTCAGAAGTAGTTTGCAATCAAAATCTGTAAAAAATGACCAGTGAAATCCAAAAGGTGCTCTTTGGAATGTGTGACCCTTTGCCCACCTAGGCTGCAAAAAAGTGTCACACATCTGGTATCGCCGTACTCAGGAGAAGTTGGGGAATGTGTTTTGGGGTGCTGGGTGAGAGAAATATCTTGGCAAAAGACAACATTTCCCATTTTTTCATACAAAGTTGGCATTTGACCAAGATCTTTATCTCACCCAGCATGGGTATATGTAAAATGACACCCCAAAACACATTCCCCAACTTCTCCTGAGTACGGCGATACCATATGTGTGACACTTTTTTGCAGCCAAGGTGGGCAAAGGGGCACACATTCCAAAGAGCACCTTTTGGATTTCACAGGCCATTTTTTACACATTTTGATTGCAAACTACTTCTCACGCATCTGGGCCCCTAAAATGCCAGGGCAGTATAACTACCCCACAAGTGACCCCATTTTGGAAAGAAGACACCCCAAGGTATTCCGTGAGGGGCATGGCGAGTTCCTAGAATTTTTTATTTTTTGTCGCAAGTTAGTGGAATATGAGACTTTGTAAGGAAAAAAAATAAAGAAATCATCATTTTCTGCTACCTTGTGACAAAAAATAAAAAATTCGAGGAACTCGCCATGCCCCTCATGGAATACCTTGAGGTGTCTTCTTTCCAAAATGGGGTCACTTGTGGGGTAGTTATACTGCCCTGGCATTTTAGGGGCCCATATGCGTGAGAAGTAGTTTGCAATCAAAATCTGTAAAAAATGACCGGCGAAATCCGAAAGGTGCTCTTTGGAATGTGTGCCCCTTTGCCCACCTAGGCTGCAAAAAAGTGTCACACATGTGGTATCGCCGTACTCAGGAGAAGTTGGGGAATGTGTTTTGGGGTGTCATTTTACATATACCCATGCTGGGTGAGAGAAATATCTTGGCAAAAGACAACATTTCCCATTTTTTTATACAAAGTTGGCATTTGACCAAGATATTTATCGAGTTCATAGAATTTTAATTTTTTTTGGCATAAGTTAGCGGAAATTGATTTTTTTTTGTTTTTTCTCACAAAGTCTCACTTTCCGCTTACTTGGGACAAAAATTTCAATCTTTCATGGACTCAATATGCCCCTCAGCGAATACCTTGGGGTGTCTTCTTTCCAAAATGGGGTCATTTGTGGGGTGTTTTTACTGCCCTGGCATTTGAGGGTCTCCGCAATCATTACATGTATGGCCAGCATTAGGAGTTTCTGCTATTCTCCTTATATTGAGCATACAGGTAATGAGATTTTTTTTTCCGTTCAGCCTCTGAAAGAAAAAAATGAACGGCACAGATTTCTTCATTCACATCGATCAATGTGGATGAAAAAATCTCTGCCAAAAAAAAAAAAAGGATGGGAAAGGCGTCTGCCAGGACATAGGAGCTCCGCCCAACATCCATACCCACTTAGCTCGTATGCCCTGGCAAACCCGATTTCTCCATTCACATCAATCGATGTGGATGAATAAATCATTGCCGGGATTTTTTAATTATTTTTTATATACAAAGTGTTTGCCAAAGCATATGAACACCGCCACCTCCTCAGCTCATATGCCTCGGCAAACGTATATTTTACTGCAGAGGAGAAATCTCGTCTTGCAGCGCCGCATACACCGACTTGTGTGTAATCTGACAGCAGCGCAATGCTTCTGTCAGAATGCACATCAGTGCTGCAGCTAGTCAATCGATTGGTCCACCTGGAAGGTAAAAAAAAACAAAACAAAAAAGAAAAAACCAGGCCGCAACGCAATAATTTTATTAACTTTATAATAACAGAACATATAATCTTTAACTTTTTGAACTGAACGTTAACCTTTTTGCTTACTGGTGATTTTTTTTTGTTTTTGTTTTTTACCTTTATAGGACAAACCTCTCCTTCCCCATGGGACAATGTGCAAAGCACAAATCGCCCAAAGATGTGGCGAAGTGCGTTATGCACTTTGTCCCAGGTGAAAGGAGAGGTTTGCAGCAGCTCTGTGTGTAAATGGGTCCTAATAGCCCTGTGTGCCTGTCCTGGTGAGATGTGATCCCTATGCTAGGTGTACCTGTGTGTGGTACTTCCGGAAACACTCCCCTAAGCATAGGGCAGGGTGGTCAGGGCAGTCAGGACAGAAATAGCGGGTGTCACGCCTTATTCCACTCCTGCTACAGACTTGACATCTTTTTCGGGGTGACGGTTGGGTTGAGGTACCGGCAACGACATTGGGGAAATGTCGCTCGTGTAGATGGCTAACTACACTGGTGGAAGGGGCCACGGAACCTCCTGGGTACAGGAGGTTCTCGATGATCTCTTCCTGAAATTTGAGGAAGGATCGTGTTCTCCCAGCCTTACTCTAGAGAACCAAACTATTATACAGAGCCAATTGAATTAAATATACAGACACCTTCCTATACCAGCGTCTGGTGCGGCGGGACACTAAATACGGAGACAACATCTGGTCATTGAAGTCCACCCCTCCCATGTGAAGGTTATAGTCGTGGACTGAGAGGGGCTTTTCAATGACACGGGTTGTTCGCTCAATTTGGATTGTCGTGCCTGCGTGAATGGAGGAGAGCATGTAAACGTCACGCTTGTCTCTCCATTTCACCGCGAGCAGTTCTTGGTTACACAAGGCAGCCCTCTCCCCCCTTGCAAGACGGGTGGTAACAAGCCGTTGGGGGAAGCCCGCGCGACTAGTTCGCACGGTGCCATAGCAACCAATCTGTTCTAGAAACAAATGCCTGAAGAGGGCCACACTTGTGTAGAAATTGTCCACATAAAGATGGTGCCCCTTGCCAAATAAGGGTGACACCAAGTCCCAGACTGTCTTCCCACTGCTCCCCAGGTAGTCAGGGCAACCGACCGGCTCCAGGGTCTGATCGTTTCCCTCATAGACACGAAATTTGTGGTATAACCTGTGGCCCTTTCACAGAGCTTATACATTTTGACCCCATACCGGGCGCACTTGCTTGGGATGTATTGTTTGAAGCCAAAGCGCCCGGTAAAATGCATTAGGGACTGGTCTACGCAGATGTTTTGCTCTGGGGTATACAAATCTGCAAATTTCTGGTTGAAGTGGTCTATAAGGGGCCGAATTTTGTGGAGCCGGTCAAAAGCTGGGTGGCCTCTGGGACGGGAGGTGGTGTTGTCGCTAAAGTGCAGGAAACGCAGGATGGTCTCAAATCGTGTCCTGGACATAGCAGCAGAGAACATGGGCATGTGATGAATTGGGTTCATGGAGCAATATGACCGCAATTCATGCTTTTTAGTTAGACCCATGTTGAGGAGAAGGCCCAGAAAAGTTTTAATTTCGGAAACTTGGACTGGTTTCCACCGGAAAGGCTGGGCATAAAAGCTTCCCAGGTTGGCGGTTATAAATTGTGTGGCATACCGTTTTGTTTCTGCCACAACTAAGTCCAAGAGCTCCGCAGTCAAGAATAGCTCAAAAATCCCAGGGCCAAACTGATCTGAGCTGTCTCAACCCGAACTCCAGACTGGGCGGTGAAAGGGGGAACTACAGGTGCGGCTGAAGTTGCGGACTGCCAATCAGGGTTTGCCAGCACCTCAGGGATTCTAGGGGCTCTACGGGCCTGTCTGTGCGGTGGCTGCGATGGGATAACTACTGCACGTGCCACCGTACCAGCTTCAACTGCCCTTCTGGTACTCGCCACTTGACCATGTTGTACGGCAGTGCTGGTACTAGGTCCAGGATGGGCTGCGCTGCTGGTGTATGCCTCATCACGTAATCCGACAGCGCCAGCCCCACTCTGCTGCCCTTGAAGCGCATCCTGCGCAACCTGTGGTCTAGCGACACGGGGCCGGGTATGCCTGGTGCTATCAGGGACCTCAACCTCCTCGTCCGAACTTTGAGTCAGAGAGCCACTGCTTTCTACAGGTTCGTATTCTGACCCGCTAGATTCATCAGATGAGGGTTCCCATTCCTCATCCGACTGGGTCAGAAGCCTGTAGGCCTCTTCAGAAGAATACCCCCTGTTTGACATTTGGGCAACTAAATTTAGGGGTATTCCCTGAGACTACCCAAGAAAAAAGCAAGCCTGTCTTACAAATGGGAGGCTAGTACCGGAGGCAGCTGCGGTTGATAAAAAATATCAAAACTAATTTTTTTATCGCCGCAGCGCTTGTGAAGTGAATGTGCAGTGATCAAAAAAAAAAATTTTTTTTTTGTCACTGCGGCAGGGCGGGCGTGGGCGAACGCACGTGTGGGCGACCGATCAGGCCTGATCGGGCAAACACTGCGTTTTGGGTGGAGGGCGAACTAAGGTGACACTAATACAATTATAGATCTGACCGTGATCAGTTTTGATCACTTACAGATACTATAAAAGTACAAATGCTGATTAGCGATACGCTAATCAGCGAATAACTGACTGCGGTGCGGTGGGCTGGGCGCTAACCGATCCCTAAACTACCTAACCAAGGGGCCTAAACTATCCTAAAACCTAACAGTCAATACCAGTGAAAAAAAAAAAAAGTGACAGTTTACACTGATCACTTTTTTCCCTTTCACTAGTGATTGACAGGGGCAAGAAGGGGTGATCAAGGGGTTAATTGGAGTGCAGGGGGGTGTTCTGTGGCTATGTGTGGTGTTTGGTGTACTCACTGTGAAGCCTTCTCCTCTGCTGGAACCAACCGACCAAAAGGACCAGCAGAGGAGAAGGGAAGCCATTTAACCACCTCCGGACCGCCTAACGCAGATTCGCGTTCCGGAGGTGGCAGCCCTGCGCACAGTCACGCATATATGCGTCATCTCGCGAGACGCGAGATTTCCTGTGAACGCGCGCACACAGGCGTGCGCGCTCACAGGAACGGAAGGTAAGCGAGTGATTCTCCAGCCTGCCAGCGGCGATCGCTCGCTGGCAGGCTGGAGATCCGAATTTTTTAACCCCTAACAGGTATATTAGACGCTGTTTTCATAACAGCGTCTAATATACCTCCTACCTGGTCCTCTGGTGGTCCCTTTTGTTAGGATCGACCACCAGAGGACCAGAGGTAGGTCAGTACAGTCGCACCAAACACCACACTACACTACACTACACTACACCCCCCCCCCCCGTCACTTATTAACCCCTTATAAACCCCTGATCACCCATGATCACCCCATATAAACTCCCTGATCACCCCCCTGTCATTGATCACCGCCCTGTCATTGATCACCCCCCTGTCAGGCTCCGTTCAGACGTCCGTATGATTTTTACGGATCCACGGATACATGGATCGGATCCGCAAAACGCATACGGACGTCTAAATGGAGCCTTACAGGAGGGTGATCAATGACAGGCGGGTGATCACCCATATACACTCCCTGATCACCCCCTGTCATTGATCACCCCCCTGTCATTGATCACCCCCCTGTAAGGCTCCATTCAGACGTCCGCATGATTTTTACGGATCCATGGATACATGGATCGGATCCGCAAAACACATGCGGACGTCTGAATGGAGCCTTACAGGGGGGTGATCAATGACAGGCGGGTGATCACCCATATACACTCCCTGATCACCCCCTGTCATTGATCACCCGCCTGTCATTGATCACCCCCCTGTAAGGCTCCATTCAGACGTCCGCATGATTTTTACGGATCCATGGATACATGGATCGGATCCGCAAAACACATGCGGACGTCTGAATGGAGCCTTACAGGGGGTGATCAATGACAGGCGGGTGATCACCCATATACACTCCCTGATCACCCCCCTGTCATTGATCACCCCCCTGTAAGGCTCCATTCAGACGTCCGCATGTGTTTTGTGGATCCGATCCATGTATCCATGGATCCGTAAAAATCATGCGGATGTCTGAATGGAGCCTTACAGGGGGGGTGATCAGTGACAGGGGGGTGATCACCCTGATCACCCTGATCACCCCCTGTCATTGATAACCCCCCTGTAAGGCTCCATTCAGACGTCCGCATGTGTTTTGTGGATCCGATCCATGTATCCAAGGATCCGTAAAAAATCATGCGGATGTCTGAATGGAGCCTTACAGGGGGGGTGATCAGTGACAGGGGGGTGATCACCCTGATCACCCTGATCACCCCCTGTCATTGATAACCCCCCTGTAAGGCTCCATTCAGACGTCCGCATGTGTTTTGTGGATCCGATCCATGTATCCATGGATCCGTAAAAAATCATGCGGATGTCTGAATGGAGCCTTACAGGGGGGGTGATCAGTGACAGGGGGGTGATCACCCTGATCACCCCCTGTCATTGATAACCCCCCTGTAAGGCTCCATTCAGACGTCCGCATGTGTTTTGTGGATCCGATCCATGTATCCATGGATCCGTAAAAAATTCATGCGGATGTCTGAATGGAGCCTTACAGGGGGGGTGATCAGTGACAGGGGGGTGATCACCCTGATCACCCCCTGTCATTGATAACCCCCCTGTAAGGCTCCATTCAGACGTCCGCATGTGTTTTGTGGATCCGATCCATGTATCCATGGATCCGTAAAAAATCATGCGGATGTCTGAATGGATCCTTACAGGGGGGGTGATCAGTGACAGGGGGGTGATCACCCTGATCACCCCCTGTCATTGATAACCCCCCTGTAAGGCTCCATTCAGACGTCCGCATGTGTTTTGTGGATCCGATCCATGTATCCATGTATCCGTAAAAAATCATGCAGATGTCTGAATGGAGCCTTACAGGGGGGGTGATCACCCTGATCACCCCCCTGTCATTGATACCCCCCTGTAAGGCTCCATTCAGACGTCCGCATGTGTTTTGTGGATCCGATCCATGTATCCATGTATCCGTAAAAAATCATGCGGATGTCTGAATGGAGCCTTACAGGGGGGGTGATCAGTGACAGGGGGGTGATCACCCTGATCACCCCCTGTCATTGATAACCCCCCTGTAAGGCTCCATTCAGACGTCCGCATGTGTTTTGTGGATCCGATCCATGTATCCATGTATCCGTAAAAAATCATGCGGATGTCTGAATGGAGCCTTACAGGGGGGGTGATCAGTGACAGGAAGGTGATCACCCTGATCACCCCCTGTCATTGATAACCCCCCTGTAAGGCTCCATTCAGACGTCCGCATGTGTTTTGTGGATCCGATCCATGTATCCATGTATCCGTAAAAAATCATGCGGATGTCTGAATGGAGCCTTACAGGGGGGGTGATCAGTGACAGGGGGGTGATCCGGGAGTCTATATGGGTGATTACCCCCCTGTCATTGATCACCCCCCTGTCATTGATCACCCCCCCCCCCCCCTGTAAGGCTCTATTCAGACATTTTTTTTGGCACAAGTTAGCGGAAATTTTTTGTTTGTTTTTGTTTTTGTTTTTTCTTACTAAGTCTCATATTCCACTAACTTGTGTCAAAAAATAAAATCTCACATGGACGCACCATACCCCTCACGGAATCCAAATGCGTAAACATTTTTAGACATTTATATTCCAGACTTCTTCTCACGCTTTAGGGCCCCTAAAAAGCCAGGGCAGTATAAATACCCCACATGTTACCCCATTTCGGAAAGAAGACACCCCAAGGTATTCCGTGAGGGGCATATTGAGTCCATGAAAGATTGAAATTTTTGTCCTAAGTTAGCGGAAAGTGAGACTTTGTGAGAAAAAAAACAAAAAAATCAATTTCCGCTAACTTATGCAAAAAATAAAAAATTTCTAGGAACTCGCCAGGCCCCTCATTGAATACCTTGGGGTGTCTTCTTTCCAAAGTGGGGTCACATGTGGGGTATTTATACTGCCCTGGCTTTTTAGGGGCCCGAAAGTGTGAGAAGAAGTCTGGGATCCAAATGTCTAAAAATGCCCTCCTAAAAGGAATTTGGGCCCCTTTGCGCATCTAGGCTGCAAAAAAGTGTCACACATCTGGTATCGCCGTACTCAGGAGAAGTTGGGGAATGTGTTTTGGGGTGTCATTTTACATATACCCATGCTGGGTGAGAAAAATATCTTGGTCAAATGCCAACTTTGTATAAAAAAATAGGAAAAGTTGTCTTTTGCCAAGATATTTTTCTCACCCAGCATGGGTATATGTAAAATGACACCCCAAAACACATTCCCCAACTTCTCCTGAGTACGGCGATACCAGATGTGTCACACTTTTTTGCTGCCAAGGTGGGCAAAGGGGCACATATTCCAAAGTGCACCTTTCAGATTTTGCAGGCCATTTTTTACACATTTTGATTGCAAGGTTCTTCTCACACATTTGGGCCCCTAAATTGCCAGGGCAGTATAACTACGCCACAAGTGACCCCATTTTGGAAAGAAGACACCCCAAGATATTCCGTGAGGGGCACGGCGAGTTCCTAGAATTTTTTATTTTTTGTCACAAGTTAGCGGAAAATTATGATTTTTCTTTTTTTTTCTTTTTTCCTTACAAAGTCTCATATTCCACTAACTTGCGACAAAAAATAAAAGATTCTAGGAACTCGCCATGCCCCTCACGGAATATCTTGGGGTGTCTTCTTTCCAAAATGGGGTCACTTGTGGCGTAGTTATACTGCCCTGGCAATTTAGGGGCCCAAATGTGTGAGAAGTACCTTGCAATCAAAATGTGTAAAAAATGGCCTGCAAAATCTGAAAGGTGCACTTTGGAATATGTGCCCCTTTGCCCACCTTGGCAGCAAAAAAGTGTGACACGTCTGGTATCGCCGTACTCAGGAGAAGTTGGGGAATGTGTTTTGGGGTGTCATTTTACATATACCCATGCTGGATGAGAGAAATATCTTGGCAAAAGACAACTTTTCCCATTTTTTTATACAAAGTTGGCATTTGACCAAGATATTTTTCTCACCCAGCATGGGTATATGTAAAATGACACCCCAAAACACATTCCCCAACTTCTCCTGAGTACGGCGATACCAGATGTGTGACACTTTTTTGCTGCCAAGGTGGGCAAAGGGGCACATATTCCAAAGTGCACCTTTTGGATTTTACCGGTCATTTTTTACACATTTTGATTGCAAAGTTCTTCTCACACATTTGGGCCCCTAAATTGCCAGGGCAGTATAACTACGCCACAAGTGACCCCATTTTGGAAAGAAGACACCCCAAGGTATTCCGTAAGGGGCATGGCGAGTTCCTAGAATTTTTTATTTTTTGTCGCAAGTTAGTGGAATATGAGACTTTGTAAGAAAAAAATAAAATAAAAAAATCATCATCATTTTCCGCTAACTTGTGACAAAAAATAAAAAGTTCTATGAACTCACTATGCCCATCAGCGAATACCTTAGGGTGTCTGCTTTCCGAAATGGGGTCATTTGTGGGGGTTTTCTACTGTTTGGGCATTGTAGAACCTCAGGAATCATGACAGGTGCTCAGAAAGTCAGAGCTGTTTCAAAAAGCGGAAATTCACATTTTTGTACCATAGTTTGTAAATGCTATAACTTTTACCCAAACCATTTTTTTTTTGCCCAAACATTTTTTTTTTATCAAAGACATGTAGAACAATAAATTTGGCAAAAAATTTATATATGGATGTCGTTTTTTTTGCAAAATTTTACAGCTGAAAGTGAAAAATGTCATTTTTTGGCAAAAAAAACGTTACATTTTGATTAATAACAAAAAAAGTAAAAATGTCAGCAGCAATAAAATACCACCAAATGAAAGCTCCATTAGTGAGAAGAAAAGGAGGTAAAATTCATTTGGGTGGTAAGTTGCATGACCGAGCGATAAACGGTGAAAGGAGTGTAGTGCCGAAGTGTAAAAAGTGCTCTGGTCATGAAGGGGGTTTCACCTAGCTGGGCTGAAGTGGTTAATACATCATATTTACTAATATGATGTGTTAGATGGCTTCTGATTTGACATTTTAAAAATCATTGGCTGGCAGGCTGGTGACGAAATTATGCTCGTTCATTTGCCGGCCCGCGATGCGCAAGCGCGGGCCGGCTCAGTCCGAAATCTCGCGTCTCGCGAGATGACGCACGGATGCGTCCAGGAGGAATGAATCGACCGCCTCCCGGACGCATCCGTGCGTTCAGCGGTCAGGAGGCGGTTAAAGGGGTTATCTGACCCCTGAAATGCGCCCATATGCCTGGGCCCCTCACACACAATGTACTTACCTCTCTCCCTGGCACTCACGCTGCTCTGGGTCCCCGCATGGGTGCCACTGCTTCGCCCTGTGAGTAGATGAAAACGTCCTTTGTTGGGGGGCGGGGGAGCAGTCAATGGCAGGCAGTGATAGTGGGCCCAGGCATATGGGGGGGGGGGATTTCAGGAGTCAGATAACCACTTTAATAGGAACCTTCATTTTTTACTTCCAGTGGATAAACTTCATTCCTGGTCATGTGATGGTCACACGGTTGCGTGGCCCATTACAGTTACCATGCAATTATCAGAACTGTGTCTTCTAACCAGTGGAGCCCCTATGTGTCCGAACCAGAACTATTGCTTTATCCTCTCTGGGATTAAACAATGAAGGTTCCTATTGACTGTGAGCAATCAGGGATCTTAAAAACGGTGAGTGATAGCTACAAAACACATCTTAAAAATCTGTATACAGTAAATTTGATTACGCAAAGTTAACTCGTAGGGGGAGGTTTATCAAGATTGTTTATTCTTAAAGGGTTTCTACCACATCGTTTTGGCAAATTTAGCTGTCTAGCTCTACCAAACAATGCTAATATATACCTTTGTCTGCAGCCGTTTCCATAAAAAATGAACTTTTATTGATATGCTAATGAGCCTCTATGGTGCTATGCGGGCGTCTTTTCAGCACCTAGAGGCTCGGTCTACCTTCACGAAATGCCGCTAGTGATGTCCGGATCATGAACGAATCGTTCTTTTGAATCGATTCCGTTCACTGAACCGGAGGAGTCGATTCTTCTGACTGAGCTGATCCGTGTGAAACGGCTCAGTCAGATCAGCATAGAGGCAGCAGCAGGCAGTGTAATAGGAGCCGACAGTGGAAGCTAGCCCCGCCCCTCCCCACCCTCCAACCAATCAGAGGCAGCCAGCACTGACTCACAGCACAGGGGGAGTCGTGCAGGGACTCTGCGGCTCCCTGTCTCCTGACAAGTCCATGGGGGGGGGGGGGGGGGGGTGTACAGAGCTGTGTGTGTACAGGGTGCTTGCAGCAATGTAGCAGAGCAGGAAGCCTGGCAGGGACTCGGTGACACGTCTCTGACTCATTTGATTCTTTTAACTAATAAACTCTTAGACCATTATCTAAATCCCTGCAATAACTATACAGTGTAATTACATCAGTCTGCTCCACTGCGTTTGCCAGGAGCGAGTCCCTCCAGACCTTCGGTTCACTTGAGAGCCGACTCAGCATGTGAACCGAAGATTCGATGAGCTGAGCCTGCGCATTGATCTTCAGTTCACTTGCTTCTGCCGGCTCAGGAAGTGAACCGAAGATCCGATTCATGAAAAAGATCCGAACTTCCCATCTCTAAATGCCGCTCAGCGCGTCCCTCCAGCCCACCCATCTCCTCTGGAATGCGATCCTACCTCTGAGTCAGCGGACGAATTCTCGCGCCTGCGCCGTGCGCGTCTGTCTTCGGCACAGGCGCAGTGAATGTCTGACCGCTGCCTGCACAGACATCTCTGGCATCAGCGCAGGCGCAGTGAATGTCTGACCGCTCCCTGCACAGACATCTCCACTGCACCTGCGCCGATGACCGAGATGTTTGTGCAGGCAGCGGTCAGACATTCACTGCGCCTTCGCCGAAGACAGACGCGCACGGCGCAGGCGCGAGAATTCGTCCGCTGACTCAGAGGTAGGATCGCATTCCAGAGGAGATGGGCATGCTGGAGGGACGTGCTGGGCGGCATTTTGTGTAAGGCTCCATTCAGACGTCCGCATGTGTTTTGTGGATCCGATCCATGTATCCGTAAAAAATCATGCGGATGTCTGAATGGAGACTTACAGGGGGGGTGATCAGTGACAGGGGGGTGATCACCCTGATCACCCCCTGTCATTGATAACCCCCCTGTAAGGCTCCATTCAGACGTCCGCATGTGTTTTGTGGATCCGATCCATGTATCCATGTATCCGTAAAAAATCATGCGGATGTCTGAATGGAGCCTTACAGGGGGGGTGATCAGTGACAGGGGGGTGATCACCCTGATCACCCCCTGTCATTGATAACCCCCCTGTAAGGCTCCATTCAGACGTCCGCATGTGTTTTGTGGATCCGATCCATGTATCCATGGATCCGTAAAAAATCATGCGGATGTCTGAATGGAGCCTTACAGGGGGGGTGATCAGTGACAGGGGGGTGATCCGGGAGTCTATATGGGTGATTACCCCCCTGTCATTGATCACCCCCCTGTCATTGATCACCCCCCCCCCCCCCCCTGTAAGGCTCCATTCAGACATTTTTTTTGGCACAAGTTAGCGGAAATTTTTTGTTTGTTTTTGTTTTTGTTTTTTCTTACTAAGTCTCATATTCCACTAACTTGTGTCAAAAAATAAAATCTCACATGGACGCACCATACCCCTCACGGAATCCAAATGCGTAAACATTTTTAGACATTTATATTCCAGACTTCTTCTCACGCTTTAGGGCCCCTAAAAAGCCAGGGCAGTATAAATACCCCACATGTTACCCCATTTCGGAAAGAAGACACCCCAAGGTATTCCGTGAGGGGCATATTGAGTCCATGAAAGATTGAAATTTTTGTCCTAAGTTAGCGGAAAGTGAGACTTTGTGAGAAAAAAAACAAAAAAATCAATTTCCGCTAACTTATGCAAAAAATAAAAAATTTCTAGGAACTCGCCAGGCCCCTCATTGAATACCTTGGGGTGTCTTCTTTCCAAAGTGGGGTCACATGTGGGGTATTTATACTGCCCTGGCTTTTTAGGGGCCCGAAAGTGTGAGAAGAAGTCTGGGATCCAAATGTCTAAAAATGCCCTCCTAAAAGGAATTTGGGCCCCTTTGCGCATCTAGGCTGCAAAAAAGTGTCACACATCTGGTATCGCCGTACTCAGGAGAAGTTGGGGAATGTGTTTTGGGGTGTCATTTTACATATACCCATGCTGGGTGAGAAAAATATCTTGGTCAAATGCCAACTTTGTATAAAAAAATAGGAAAAGTTGTCTTTTGCCAAGATATTTTTCTCACCCAGCATGGGTATATGTAAAATGACACCCCAAAACACATTCCCCAACTTCTCCTGAGTACGGCGATACCAGATGTGTCACACTTTTTTGCTGCCAAGGTGGGCAAAGGGGCACATATTCCAAAGTGCACCTTTCAGATTTTGCAGGCCATTTTTTACACATTTTGATTGCAAGGTTCTTCTCACACATTTGGGCCCCTAAATTGCCAGGGCAGTATAACTACCCCACAAGTGACCCCATTTTGGAAAGAAGACACCCCAAGATATTCCGTGAGGGGCACGGCGAGTTCCTAGAATTTTTTATTTTTTGTCACAAGTTAGCGGAAAATTATGATTTTTCTTTTTTTTTCTTTTTTCCTTACAAAGTCTCATATTCCACTAACTTGCGACAAAAAATAAAAGATTCTAGGAACTCGCCATGCCCCTCACGGAATACCTTGGGGTGTCTTCTTTCCAAAATGGGGTCACTTGTGGCGTAGTTATACTGCCCTGGCAATTTAGGGGCCCAAATGTGTGAGAAGTACCTTGCAATCAAAATGTGTAAAAAATGGCCTGCAAAATCTGAAAGGTGCACTTTGGAATATGTGCCCCTTTGCCCACCTTGGCAGCAAAAAAGTGTGACACGTCTGGTATCGCCATACTCAGGAGAAGTTGGGGAATGTGTTTTGGGGTGTCATTTTACATATACCCATGCTGGATGAGAGAAATATCTTGGCAAAAGACAACTTTTCCCATTTTTTTATACAAAGTTGGCATTTGACCAAGATATTTTTCTCACCCAGCATGGGTATATGTAAAATGACACCCCAAAACACATTCCCCAACTTCTCCTGAGTACGGCGATACCAGATGTGTGACACTTTTTTGCTGCCAAGGTGGGCAAAGGGGCACATATTCCAAAGTGCACCTTTTGGATTTTACCGGTCATTTTTTACACATTTTGATTGCAAAGTTCTTCTCACACATTTGGGCCCCTAAATTGCCAGGGCAGTATAACTACGCCACAAGTGACCCCATTTTGGAAAGAAGACACCCCAAGGTATTCCGTAAAGGGCATGGCGAGTTCCTAGAATTTTTTATTTTTTGTCGCAAGTTAGTGGAATATGAGACTTTGTAAGAAAAAATAAAAAAAATAAAATCATCATCATTTTCCGCTAACTTGTGACAAAAAATAAAAAGTTCTATGAACTCACTATGCCCATCAGCGAATACCTTAGGGTGTCTGCTTTCCGAAATGGGGTCATTTGTGGGGGTTTTCTACTGTTTGGGCATTGTAGAACCTCAGGAATCATGACAGGTGCTCAGAAAGTCAGAGCTGTTTCAAAAAGCGGAAATTCACATTTTTGTACCATAGTTTGTAAATGCTATAACTTTTACCCAAACCATTTTTTTTTTGCCCAAACATTTTTTTTTTATCAAAGACATGTATAACAATAAATTTGGCAAAAAATTTATATATGGATGTCGTTTTTTTTGCAAAATTTTACAGCTGAAAGTGAAAAATGTCATTTTTTGGCAAAAAAATCGTTACATTTTGATTAATAACAAAAAAAGTAAAAATGTCAGCAGCAATAAAATACCACCAAATGAAAGCTCCATTAGTGAGAAGAAAAGGAGGTAAAATTCATTTGGGTGGTAAGTTGCATGACCGAGCGATAAACGGTGAAAGGAGTGTAGTGCCGAAGTGTAAAAAGTGCTCTGGTCATGAAGGGGGTTTCACCTAGCTGGGCTGAAGTGGTTAATACATCATATTTACTAATATGATGTGTTAGATGGCTTCTGATTTGACATTTTAAAAATCATTGGCTGGCAGGCTGGTGACGAAATTATGCTCGTTCATTTGCCGGCCCGCGATGCGCAAGCGCGGGCCGGCTCAGTCCGAAATCTCGCGTCTCGCGAGATGACGCACGGATGCGTCCAGGAGGAATGAATCGACCGCCTCCCAGACGCATCCGTGCGTTCAGCGGTCAGGAGGCGGTTAAAGGGGTTATCTGACCCCTGAAATGCGCCCATATGCCTGGGCCCCTCACACACAATGTACTTACCTCTCTCCCTGGCACTCACGTTGCTCTGGGTCCCCGCATGGGTGCCACTGCTTCGCCCTGTGAGTAGATGAAAACGTCCTTTGTTGGGGGGCGGGGGAGCAGTCAATGGCAGGCAGTGATAGTGGGCCCAGGCATATGGGGGGGGGGGATTTCAGGAGTCAGATAACCACTTTAATAGGAACCTTCATTTTTTACTTCCAGTGGATAAACTTCATTCCTGGTCATGTGATGGTCACACGGTTGCGTGGCCCATTACAGTTACCATGCAATTATCAGAACTGTGTCTTCTAACCAGTGGAGCCCCTATGTGTCCGAACCAGAACTATTGCTTTATCCTCTCTGGGATTAAACAATGAAGGTTCCTATTGACTGTGAGCAATCAGGGATCTTAAAAACGGTGAGTGATAGCTACAAAACACATCTTAAAAATCTGTATACAGTAAATTTGATTACGCAAAGTTAACTCGTAGGGGGAGGTTTATCAAGATTGTTTATTCTTAAAGGGTTTCTACCACATCGTTTTGGCAAATTTAGCTGTCTAGCTCTACCAAACAATGCTAATATATACCTTTGTCTGCAGCCGTTTCCATAAAAAATGAACTTTTATTGATATGCTAATGAGCCTCTATGGTGCTATGCGGGCGTCTTTTCAGCACCTAGAGGCTCGGTCTACCTTCACGAAATGCCGCTAGTGATGTCCGGATCATGAACGAATCGTTCTTTTGAATCGATTCCGTTCACTGAACCGGAGGAGTCGATTCTTCTGACTGAGCTGATCCGTGTGAAACGGCTCAGTCAGATCAGCATAGAGGCAGCAGCAGGCAGTGTAATAGGAGCCGACAGTGGAAGCTAGCCCCGCCCCTCCCCACCCTCCAACCAATCAGAGGCAGCCAGCACTGACTCACAGCACAGGGGGAGTCGTGCAGGGACTCTGCGGCTCCCTGTCTCCTGACAAGTCCATGGGGGGGGGGTGTACAGAGCTGTGTGTGTACAGGGTGCTTGCAGCAATGTAGCAGAGCAGGAAGCCTGGCAGGGACTCGGTGACACGTCTCTGACTCATTTGATTCTTTTAACTAATAAACTCTTAGACCATTATCTAAATCCCTGCAATAACTATACAGTGTAATTACATCAGTCTGCTCCACTGTAGCAGAGCTGTGTTTGCCAGGAGCGAGTCCCTCCAGACCTTCGGTTCACTTGAGAGCCGACTCAGCATGTGAACCGAAGATTCGATGAGCTGAGCCTGCGCATTGATCTTCAGTTCACTTGCTTCTGCCGGCTCAGGAAGTGAACCGAAGATCCGATTCATGAAAAAGATCCGAACTTCCCATCTCTAAATGCCGCTCAGCGCGTCCCTCCAGCCCACCCATCTCCTCTGGAATGCGATCCTACCTCTGAGTCAGCGGACGAATTCTCGCGCCTGCGCCGTGCGCGTCTGTCTTCGGCACAGGCGCAGTGAATGTCTGACCGCTCCCTGCACAGACATCTCCACTGCACCTGCGCCGATGACCGAGATGTTTGTGCAGGCAGCGGTCAGACATTCACTGCGCCTTCGCCGAAGACAGACGCGCACGGCGCAGGCGCGAGAATTAGTCCGCTGACTCAGAGGTAGGATCGCATTCCAGAGGAGATGGGCGTGCTGGAGGGACGCGCTGGGCGGCATTTTGTGAAGGTAGACCGAGCCTCTAGGTGCTGAAAAGACACCCCCATAGCACCTAGAGGCTCATTAGCGTATCAATAAAAGTTTGTTTTTTATGGAAACGGCTGCACAAAAAGCTATTATAATAGCATTGTGTGGTAGAGCGGACACTAGCGGATCGATAGTGTCTGACAGCTAAATTTGTCAAAACGATGTGGTAGAAACCCTTTAAGGCCCTGCTCCGAATGAGATGTGCCTAATTTATTAAGAGGTAGATCCCTCTTAATAAATTAGCAGGATCTCTAGCCCTCCATGCACCTGAAACTGAAATCTACTGCAGTTCCATCTTTCCATCGCTTACCAATAAGGTCTCCCCTTTTTCTCGACACAAATTTGTACATTTTGACACAACTATGCAGTCACAAAAGTAATTTAAAAAGCTTAGTAGATGTGCCCCTTAATTTCCTGTAATGTCCCTTTAATAAGTAGTCCTAATGGGATACATAAAGGGTGATTTAAATATCCATACATCTGGAGAACTGTGAACTGATCATCATAGCCTTGGGAAGTGGTCTCTGAGGACCCCATACTACTCTAGTTTTTACTTGAGGAGCTCTTGAAAGCCAGGCTGTACCAGGGAAAGATGACAAATATGAATCCTTCAAAAGGAACACATTACAAATGTGGTCACATTCTTAACACCAAATGTAGTAATCAATCTGTCCAGATGCATCTGTATGTTTTGTATATTTCCAATTACACAATATAGAGCATGGTGTGCGAATATAGTCTGTCGAAAAGTGACATTTTTATTGTGTGTGGAGACAAATCAGCTTGAATACAGGAGATGGACAAGGAGGTGGCAATGATCAGGTGTGAAATGATAGTTATTCTGGAAAAGAACTGGCTAATTCGAAGCATTAGGTTACTTGGGCTCATTTGACGAAAGAAGAAGAAAAGGATAGATAAAAACATAGAAAGAGAGTTAGACCGACAGACACACACATAATAGAAGGATAGATAGGCACATAGATAAAAAGACAGATGAACAGATATATAGCTTCCAGCTTGGATTTTGTATGATTTAATTATGGTTTTTAGTTTTCAGTCTAATCCCTCATTCACATGTCAGCGATTTGATAAGTGATTTCCCTCATGTGATTTTGAGTCAAAACCAGGATTGGAGCCTCCACAGACATGGGGTATGAGGGAAAGATCTGCTCCTGTTCTGTGCTTAGTGCCGCACCTGGTTTTGGCTCACAATTACTGATAGAAATCACTGACCGAAACACTGACGTGTGAATGAGTCATAAGTCTATAGTCATGAAACAAAACCCTGGCTCTATGGACATTACTATCTTTTCTTTGTACTCATCTTCCTTCCATCCACTGGTTAAAAGCGGTTGTGCATAACAGAGGAAAAATTACCAGGGGTCCGGGCATGACGTGGAAAAAAATAAAATAAATGGTCATAGCGTACTGGCTTCAGCACCACGGCTTCTGTCCTCGCCGCTTCCGGTCCCTGCAGGACTGAAAGCGTAACGTTCCCTCTACCATACATGTACATCACTGCTGCTGCCAGTGGTATCAGTGGTGACGTGTGCAGGAACGACACATGACTGCTAATCCTCAGCGGTGCCATTCCAGCATGTAGATGTAGTCAGCATTATTTTGACACCAGCTGTGCCGGATGGCCCTTCTCGGCTTGTGCTATACATGTATAGAGTACTGTTCGAGCCGCACAGCAGCTGTGCTCACTCGATCAGTGCAAGGGCCTGGCTGTTACTGGCAGCCAGACCCCTGCCTGCTTCACTGATGACTACAATGCCAGTGGATTAGCCCTTAGAGGCCATAGTCAATGCTGATCGTGGCATCTAAGGCATATACAGAGGAAGCTCGCTCTCTAACTTTATCGGGCCTGCCATGTATGAAAGCCTATGAGGCCCAACCCCCAAGGCTGGTTCTCATAGGCAACTGTTAGCGTAATACTTACAGTTTCAGTACAATTAAGCATGTATTGTACTGTATTAAAACAGGGATCAGACCCTCAAAAGTTAAAATCCCATAGTGGAACTAAAATAAAAAATAAAAAGTGTTTTATAAAAATAAAATTAAACGTTTCCAGTGCAAAAAAAATCACCCACTGCCCCTCAACAAGCCATTTACGAATGTAAAAACTAGAAAAAAAATAGACATAATATCAAGTGATCAAAAGGTTGTATGTACCCCAAAATGGTATCGCTGACATTACTTCATCCTACAAAAAATGAGCTCTCACACAAGGCCATCACCAGAAAAGTTAAAACATATGGCTTTCAGAAAATGACGACACAATAACATGATTTTGTTTTCAAAAATGCTTTGTGTAAAAGTGGTAAAAGGTAAAAAAAAAAGTCTATAAAATTGTTATCTCTGTAATTGTACTGACCAGCAGAATAAAGATAACATGACATTTTTCACTCGCGGTGAATGCTGCAATAACAAAACCTGAAGAGCAGAGGCTGCTTTTTTATCCTGCTTACCAACAGGCAAAATAAAAAGTGATTAAAGCGTTGTATGTACCCCAAAATAGAACCAATGACAATGACAACTCACCCCACAACAAAAATAATCCCTCACATAGCTCCTTCAAGACAAAAATTTTAAAAAGTATGGTTTTCAGTAAATGGCTGTACTACTGTCCTAGACGCTGTTCAAAAGTAACATGGCACCCATAAACCGATCCATTAAAATCTGCGATGCAAAAACCAAAAGGTGGTCTTTCCCCTTCTGATTTCTTCTGCTTAGCCAAGCAGCAGTTTATGTTTATATTTTACAGTATATTCAATATGTAACCTAACAATTCACAGGGTCTAGTGTGTCTTAGATGACAACAGATGGGCACAGCATTTTGGGCACTGAAATGTCATGCCTGTGGAAAACGTGCAATTTTCATTTTGCACTCCAGGGCCTCTACAGTTGTCAGCACAGGATGCATAAATCACCACATTGAGCCTCAAAATGCAAATGATGCTCTTATACTCCTTAGGAAAAAGATTAGGGCCACGTGTTTATAAAACCAGGATACATATTGTACTTATTGGGGGTTTCTTTTTTTTTTAATTTAACCTCAAAGTCTCTGCAGTTGACCAGTGCTGTTTAAATCACTAAACTAGGCCTTAAATGCACATAGTGCTCTTTCTCTTCTGAACCCTGCAGTGTGCCCAAACAGCAGTTTCCAACCAAATATGGGGTTCTGCTGTGTTCAAGAGAAAATGGGTAACAAACAGTTTGGTGCTTTTCTCCTGTTACATTTACATTTTTCATTTTCACAGCCAAATGTCTCTAAATCCTATCAAACACATGTAGGGTCATAGTGCTCAGTACACCCCTCAATATATTCCTTGAGTGGTATAGTTTCACTTTTTGGGGATTTCCACTGTAGGGATACCTCCGGGTATCTTCAAATGTGATACGGTATGTCGCTGGAAAACCATATCAGTAAAATCTGCCCTCCAAAAGCCATATGGCGCTCCTTCCCTTCTGGACCCTGCTGTGTGCCCATACAGTAGTCAATGATCACATATGGACTGCTTCCGTGTTCAAGAGGACATGAGTCACAAATTGTGGGGTTATTTTTTCCCATTACCCTTCATGAAAAAGGAAAATTTGGGCTTATAACATTTTGTTGGAAGAAAGGAATTTTTCGTTTTCACAACCACATGTTTCTAAATGTTATAAAACACCTATGGGGTTAAATTGCTAAGTACACCCCATGCTAAATTCACTGAAGGGTGTAGGTTCCAAAATGAGGTCACTATTTGAAAGTTTCCACTATAGGGTACCTCAGAGTCTCTTCAAATGTGGGTAATAAATGATTAGGTTTGAGTTTCTGTTAACCCTTGCAATGTTACAAGAAAAAATGGATTAAAAAGGAAACTGCAAAAAAAGTTAGAAATTTAAGCACCATTTTCCTTGTGAAATATCTAAAAGATTAACAAAGTTTTTACAAATTAGTTTTGAATCATTTGGGCCGTGTCGTTTCTAAAATGTGATCATTTATGGTTGGTTTGTATTATGTAAGCGCCTCATAGCGACTTTATATCTGAAATGGTCATAAAAAAAACTTGGAAATTTTCTTTCAAATTTTAAAAATTGTTTTGAAAATTGTAAGCCTTCTGTCATCCCCCCCAAACAATTTTTTTTTTATGACATTAACAAAATAATTGAGCAAATTAAAGTGAAACAAATTGACTTCAATTTGAATTCCATGAATAATTTGACTCAAATTTCCTCGTGCTTCATTGTAAAAATACATACCTCATCCATTTGCTCGCAGAGTGGCTGCTGCGACCATCTTGATTTAAGCACTTCAGCACATTTGCCGGGCATGGTGACGTCATTTATGATGATGGCTCCACGCCCGTGCAGCATGATACACATAGGCTCTATTAGGAAGGTGAAAATTTACTGTGGCAGGAAGGGTTTATGGCAATTTGCATTACTGTCATTAGTTTTTTTTTATGCATTAAAGAGGACCTTTCATGGGTCCAGATATTATGTTTCTCAGTGGGCGTCTACTTCTCCCTGGCTTTAGCGTGGTCCAATCACAGTAGAGCGGATCACAGCCAGGAAGAAGGTGAGGAAGGTGAGGATACGCCCATATCAGGCAGGAAACGTGAACGGGGCACAGTGGGTGAACAGAGCGGTACCCAGACAAAAATAGTGAGTGATATTACAGCCCTGCATTATGCCCTACATAGCCTGCTAGATATTTCATAATGTCTGGACACATAAAAGGTCCTCTTTAAGCTAGTCAAATAATGGTGGCTACATGTGTATGTGACCAAGATATCATTCAGCCAAACACATTGTTGATCCCCTGAACCCTCGACTCGACTATGCTTGCATGTTTTCTCACTGTAGAACTGCTAGGCAGGGCTATATTCACACAACTTACTTCTCTAGGCACTAGGCCTGAATACCTCAATGAAACAACCATTAACTATATATTCAGCAATTTACTTGCTTCTAAACAATCGTAACGATAATTGGTTAGTCTAAAAATGGAGTTTTGTTATAAATCAATTGTTTATCATCAATTTTGATGCAGTGAAAAAGACTATCTATGGAAGAACTGAGAAATGTAAATGCTATTTATTGTGACATTTACATTTGATGGGCCTCCCCCATGTTCAACTTTCAGTGACTGACAGCACATACACACTTACACAGAGAATGCTATTAATGACTTATAACACCTCACTGTGTACAACTATCAGTGACTGGCAACTATTGCATTCCAATCAAAGTTGAGGGCAGCATATCCATTAAAAGTTCTTTATTCATAATAGGTCCATAGAAAAATATACCAAAAAAAGCCAAAGAAACTGATGAAAAAGACTACTATGTAGTTTAAGTGTTGCACTTTCTTTGGCTTTTTTTGTACATTTTTCTATGGACCCATTATAAATAAAGAAATTTTAATGAATATGCTGCCGTCAATTTTGATTGGAATACTTATCTAATGACCACTGGATCTGGGATCACGGATGAGCTGATGCATTCCTGTGGAAGTCTGCATGGTACGTTGGTACTGCTCTCAACTTGTGTTTTTTCTGCCAACTATTGCAGTGACTGGGTTTGGGGTGGTCCCAACGCTACGCTGGGTCTTCTGGACACTGTCAAGGTGTCACCATGTAATGCTGCTCTCTGGAAGGGATGGTAAGGTGTGGTGCACCTTAATGGCAAATAAGTCCAGACAGTCAGGGTCTGCAGTAAACCAGTGTCCTTCTTTATTGGAGGAATTCCGATGCAAAACAATACAGGTGAGACATAGGTCTGGCTTTTCCAGTCTCCTCCCTGGTGAAGAAGGGTTTGATGCTGAGGAAAGGCCTGAGCTAGCTGTCCCTCTGTCTTTCTCTCAGAAGGCTGGTACACTGACCAAAGGCTGGAGGCCCACGGTCTGTAGCTCAGTAGTTCAGATGGCTCCTTGGTGACAGGGCTAGTAACTTATGCTCTGTGGCTCAGCATACCCATCTCAGTGTCTTCTTCTAGTCATTTATGCAGACTGGCAGAGTCTTCCCCCAATCACTGGTCTCTAACTGCAGAGCACTAGGGACTCTGACTGCTCTCCTTATATACCATTTCTAGCTAAACTGAAACTTTCTAATGGGAGGGGTGGAGAGGAGAAACTCAGCACAAGCAATTACAAAGTTACCACTCCCGTCTGGCATAGACTTACATTAGAGCTTCAATGATACTCAATGGCAATGACACAGCAGTTTTTCCAGAAAAAAACTAGTTTCCAGACATAACAGAGCTAAACCAGACATTCAAAAGGTCAGTCTGTCTGGTTTTAGTGGTAAACAAGTCTGGCTTTTTCCCTCCAAAACATGCTCTTCTTCAAACCCTATGGCAGCTGTGGAAATTAGCCGCTTTTCATTCAAAGTACCAAAGTCTTGCAGTATTAATTAACCCTTTCTACAAAGCCTCTCAAATACAGTGCAAATAAATAGTATATAAATATCACAATGTACATATAGCATGCAGTGAAACAGTATTAAAAGGTCAAGTTAACCCTTTAAAGTGAAATAAATTAAGAAGTTTATATATTTGCATAGAGGAAATAAGCAACTGTCCACAAATGTCCAAATGTCAAAGCACCCCTGCTCAGTGGACACTACACTATCTATGTATACACACTTACACTCAATCACTGATAACACCTCCCCCACATAAAACTGTCAGTGACTGATGGCTACCTCTGTATACATAGAAAAGAATACGTATAGCAGCACAGCAAAAAAAATTAAAGCCTTATCTCGTGGTGGTGCCAGCCGTAGTTCCCCCTTGGATGCGTCATATGGAAGAAACCGCAGCACTCACTTGTCCTCAATTCTATGGAATTTATTTCACCAGCAAAAAATGCGACGTTTCGACAGTAATGGTCTTTCTCAAGCAACAAATAGTGTGAATAGTAGCAGACATATATACACATACAACCCCTCCCAGTAGGTCACATGTCCTAATTAACCATGCAAATAATACCAATAGTGTGGATCCTCTGTAATCCACCCACCTGTGGTTTAGTCCAATGGCATTAAACCTATATTACATTTCCCACCTCTATCAAACACAGTGTCATAATCGTCCATCAATAAGATGGTGTTTACTCACAAGAAAATATTTCTAAAAGTCTGGTCGGCACATCATGGAGGGGACTTGCCTCATCTTCCTGTGTTGTATGAAAAGTGTGCGCATCCCAGCGTCTCCATGGTAGAGGTGCGCATGCGCTATAGACACGTGCAGGCTCCTGGAGGACGCCAACTGTCTAGCTCTCCTACTTGGTTAGTGCGCCTGCGCATCAGGTAAAGAGCTGGATTCCCTATGTTCTTCTAGTTGCTATAGTCACGCTTCTATGCAAATTAGATAGGCGTGTCACACTGAGGCTCTGGAGTAGCGATTTAGTACCTCTATGATGAATACACTATTGGTATTATTTGCATGTTTAATTAGGACATGTGACCTACTGGGAGGGGTTGTATGTGTATATGTGTCTGCTACTATTCACACTATTTGTTGCTTTGGAAAGACCATTACTGTTGAAACGTCGCATTTTTTTTCAGGTGAAATAAATTCCATAGAATTGAGGACAAGTGAGTGCTGCAGTTTCTTCCATATCATACCTCTGTATACACACATACACAGAGAATGCTTTCAACCACTGATAACATCCCCCTGTGTACAACTATCAGTGACTGACAGATATCTCTGTATATTCACTGACACAGAGAATGCTATCAATCACTGATAACACCTCCTCCATGTAAAACTATCAATGACTGAGAGCTATCTCTGTATACACACTTACACAGAGAATGCCAATCACTGATTCCACCTCCCCTCTGTACAACTATCAATGACTGACAGCTATCTCTGTATACACACTTACACAGAGAATGCTATCAATTACTGCTAAATCCTCCTCCGCATACAACTATCAGAGACTAACAGCTATCTCTTTATACACACTTACACATATGATGTTATCAATCACTGATAACACCTCCCCGTGTACAGCTATCAGTGACTGACAGCTATCTCTGTAGGCACACATACACAGAGAATGTAATCAAACACTGATAATATCTCCCCTGTGTACAACTATCAGTGACTGACAGCTATCTCTGTAGGCACACATACACAGAGAATGTAATCAAACACTGATAATATCTCCCCTGTGTACAACTATCTGTGACTGACAGCTATCTATGTATACAGACTTACACAGAGAATGCTATCAATCACTTATAACTAGTGATGAGCGACATAGGCAATATTCATTTTCGCCATATGTCTAAAAGTTTTCGCATAATATTCACAATAAATTAGCGAATTCTCAATCTTCAATTCTTATTTTTGCCATTGTGCAAATCGCCACTAATGATTTTTTTGCGCAATACTTGTAACTTGAAATTTTATCAGGTCTGAGTAGCACTGATTGGTGCACTAAGTATTGTTGTGAAATCACAGCACTATATCTGTAGCATGTATGTATGGACAGCAGAGAAACAGTAATTCCTATCATACTACCTAATAACACCTTGCACTGGAACCTATCGGCTACATTATATCACTATCTAACCTACACTGACTATCTCCCACTAACTATCTGTTATATATATATATATATATATATATATATGAGCTAACTAACTATCTAATGTAATTGGATAAGGAATAGGGTCCAGGTGAAATCACAGCAATGTCACTGATCTCTCTCTTAGAACTGCAAATAAAAGCAGAAAATGGCTGCTGGGGAGGTTCTTATATAGAAAAGGGGTAGGCAACTTTCCTATTGGTTGCTAGGGGTGTTGCTAAGCTTTGACAAATAAATTGCAGCTTTCTCATTGTCCCACAAGCAAGAAGCAGTAGTACTAATAAAAAAAAACTAGAATATTAGTTTTTACAAATATATAGAACTATATTCTAGATTTTAATGAATTCTCGAAGTGCCAATATTCATGATAAAAATTTGCGAATTAGAATATTTGCGGTCAACACTACTGATAACACCTCCCCCTTGTACAACTGAACACAGAAAAACAGTAACTTAAATGTATAAATTACATGTTTTACCAAATTTTTACCCACAAAACTACATATCAATCTGCTCAGCTTCTCCTACTCTATAAAATACTGCCCGCAGATTACACTGCATTTTGTCGCACCTGGTTCTCTTTAACAGTGTAAACTACAAGCTGGCAGCCTGGACAATAGATGGTGGGGCAGAGAACCAAAGGGTCACTTGCTCCATCATCATTCGAGAGCTCCCTCTACTGCCAGAAACCCACCAGATCATGTCAGAAGTTCAGTGGGAGGCAAGGAATAGAGGGAAAAAAAAGTTTTTTTTGCATGTGGCCAGGCATCCCCCTTACACACTCGGACTGTAAGTCTAGCTGCTGCTGCTGGTGAGTAGTTTCTTCAATAGATGGGTGAAGAAGACTGCTCATCAGCAACTCTAGACTTAAGTTGCTGCTGATGAAGCTTGTACTGTTCCTGCCCCCCCACCTTCCCCCCAGAATGCATTTTAGTGGAAAGTGAGCGCAAAGGGCCCCCCCTTGGTAAGACCTGCATAAGGATGGGTGATGGTGCACATAGGCAGCGACCAACTGACTACATAGGATATCTCGATAGTAGTTCAGTTTGTCCTCCCTCTCAGCGGGTGTAAAAAAAGGCCCCCATTACCAACCGGTAGCGAGAGTCTAACATGGGGGAGAGCCAGTAGTCATCCCTTTGCCAAATGGTTGACAATTCATCTGTCACTACGCAAGCAAGTGATCATGCATCTGGCAATTTTCGCAAGTGACTCGGGGGGACTCCCTGCCTTCATCTCCACTGCATACTGCCACGGTGTGTCTGGGTCCTCTGCCTCGTCTTCCTTATCACCCTGTAGCTCCTCTGGCTGCTCCTGCTCCTATTCTCTTGTCCACTGTGTAGAAAAACCACCCATTTTTCTACACATTGCTTGTGCTCAAATGTCCTCCTCCTCCTCTAGTTCAGCCCCCACAGGGCTCATGTGGCTGTGAGATTTAGTAGCCATGTCTATTGTCCCCTGGCCAGCCAGCTTTACCAGCATCTGTTCCAGGACATGAATCAGTGGAATGACGTTGTTCATCCTGTAGTCCTGGCAACTGACAAATAAAGTGGCCTCCTCAAAGGGCCCGAGCAAACGGCAGGTGTCACGCATGGCCTGCCATTGACTAACATCGAAGTTACACAGGGTAGTACCTCTGTCCGCCTCTACCATCAAGAAGTTGTTTATGGCCTTTCTCTGTTCATGTAATCGGTCCAACATACGTATGGAGGGTGTAATTCTAACGGGTGGAAACGTCATATATCAGCCTATGTTGGGGGATGCCGTTCTGCCACTGCAGCTCAAAGAGGGTGTGCTGTGCGGTGCATTAGTGGCTGAAGTGCATGCAAAGTTTCCCGACCATTTTCAGGATGTCTTGCAGATGGGCGGAAAACTTCAGGAACTGCTTTACAACCAGATTGAACACATGCGCAATGCAGGGCGCATGGCTCAGCCTTCCTTGACCCAGCGCCAACACCATGTTCTTCCCGTTGTCAGTCACCATGGTTCTGATTTTGAGTTGTCGAGGAGAATGCCAGGATTAAATTTCTTGAGGAAGGACACGGAGTAGTTTCTCCCCTGTGTGACTCTGTTAGCCCAGACAGAACAGCATGACACCACTGTGCCCTGCACATGTGGTATGCTGGAGGAGCACTGTGAATTGTCCCTGTAGTAGAGGCTGAGGACATGGTGGAAGATGAGGAGGCAGAGACGGACATTGTCGCAGGATCAACAGCGTGAGAATGTGGAGACGGAAGTGGCATCTCCTGGCCAAGTTGCTGGTGTGGCTGAGCAGGAACCACATTTACGCAGTGGGCCATAAAGGATATATATTGTCCTTGACCGTAGTTATAGCTCCACACTTCGGCACTGCTGTGCACTTTGGCAGACACTAACAGGTTCAAGGACTGGCCCACCATCTGTTCTACATGTGTGTGCAGGGCTGATACTGCCTTTTTGGCAAAGAAATTACGGCTTGGGACTCTCCACCTCGGCTCAGCACAAGCTAATTGTTCTCTGAAAGGTGCAGAGTCCACCACTTGGAAAAGGAGCGACTGCAGCACCAGCAACTTAGCCAGGAGCACATTCAGGTTCTGCGCTGTTGGATGAGTGCACGCAAACTGCTGTCACTTGGCAATCGCTTCAGTGATCGATTGCTGACTGAATGAGTGATGAGAAGTAGGAGGAGGAGGAGCAGGAGCATCAGGACCAGCAGATGATGGTAAGGACAGACAGCTCCCTTTGGCTGAGGTAGTGGAGCCTTGACTGCATGTAATTGGGTGCGTGCGGCAGGCTGGACCACCACATCAGAGCCACGGTTCTCCCAGGCCACTTTATGGTGACGCTGCATGTGTTGAAAAAGGGCGGTGGTGCCAAGATTGGCACCTTGGCCACGCTTCATCTTCTGCCCACAAATTCGGGCAGAAGTATGGTATTTTCCCCCAACACTCCATACTGACTGCCTGCTACCACTGCCTCCATGAACCCCTGCACCACTACTTCGGGGGCAGGTAGGCTCCTGCGAAGTGGGCGGTCTACTCTGGGCACGTTTGGCTCCTGACCGCCCACTTCTGCCACCTTGCTGACTCACAGCCACGCTACGACCTTGCTGGCTCAGCCGATGCCACCCTCTTCTCCTGATGATGATAAAGCACCTTCTTCACCCGGCTCCCAAGTGCAATCGACCATTCAATTACCGCTGGGAAAAAAAAGCATATTTTCAATTGGAATTTCTTTATTCAACACATTTTTTGTTTTTACTTTATTTTATCCACTTAATAGTCCCACAAGGGGACAATAACAGGCAATCTTTACAGTGCATTCCAATGTCAGTGCTATACTAACGTTGACCAGCAGGCTGCTCCAGATAGGCACGGCCAGCTGTAAAACATTTAAGACAGGCTTGGGGCCTATACCAGTTCCCAGCCTGCATTTACACACATCAGCACCCTTCAATCGCATTTGCGGAGTGCCGATGGTAGACAGAGAGAGTCCGCTCCCTCTGTCACTGCTTATATGGGGCGGGGGCCATTGCCCACAGCATGTAAGGAGTTATGCAGCCCAGAACGGCACTCCTGATGGTTCGGGCTGTTAGAGTAGGATCTCTCATGTGAAAAAGCAGAGGCCCAGCCTAAGGCTCCTTAGTGACGGCCCTAAAAAGGCGTATGGGCAATCACTAAGGGGTTAAACATACCGTATTTTTCACCCTATAAGACACACTCCCCCCCCCCCCAAAAGTGGGAGGAAAATGGCAGTGCATCTTATGGGGCGAAGGCTGACATTTTTACACTGATACTCCAGTGCACAGCGCGGCCAGCGTGTGTATCAGTGAGGAGGGAGGAGGGGCTGGGGGCCAGCCTTTAGTTTTGTAATGGCAGCGGGGCCTGGTGCAGTCACTGTATTCTATTGCACCGGGCCCCGCTCACTGTACTAATGCTATCTACTGTAACTGCAGGCAGGCAATGGCTAACTATAGATATGTTCAATCCAGCACTGAGCAGCCTGTACTTACGATCATAGCAGGCTGGAGGCAGGAGGCAGGGCGGGCGGACACTGGAAGCGTAACTTCCTACGTCACGTGCCTGCTCCGCCCACTTTATGAATGAAGCAGGCGGCGCAGGTATGTGAAGTAGGAAGTTACGCTGCCAGTGCCCGCCCGCCTAGCCTCCTGCCTCCAGCCTGCTATGAGCATAAGTACAGGCTTCTCAGTGCTGGATCGAACATATCTATAGTTAACCATTGCCTGCCTGCAGTTACAGTAGATAGCATTAGTACAGTGAGCGGGGCCTGGTGCAATGGAATACAATGACTGCACTGGGCCCCCGCTGCCATTTAAAAACTACTGTAGATGTCAGCCCCCACCCCCTGTATTGGGGGTCATTCACAGTGGCTGACACTGTTATGGGGGGGGGGGGAAATCTGTGGATGTAAAATAGCATAAGATGCTATTTATCTGTCATCCACAGATCTCCCCATAGCAGTGTCATGCCATCCACAGATGCCCCCATAACAGTGCCATCCACAGATGCCCCCATAACAGTGCCATCCACAGACGCCCCCATAATAGTGTCAGTCACAGACCCCCATAACAGTGCCATCCACAGACCCCTGTAATAGTGTCATTCATAGGCTACCATTAGTTCAAAGCCCACCAAAAGCACACATTTTGGTTCCAATTTTTTTTTTCTTATTTTCCTCCTCAAAAACCTAGGTGCGTCTTATGGGCTTGTGCGTCTTATAGGGCAAAAAATACGGTACATTGAAAATGTCACAGAAATGTCCAAAGAAAATGGAATGTCATGTTAAATTTTTAGACCAAAAACCTGACATATCTGGTTTGATAAATGACCCCCATAATCTTTTGTTGCTACTGGAAACCCTTAACTACAACATTTACGGCAGTAGTCAGGTTCCCATAGCATATTTTTACTTCTTATATTTCAGAACCATTTGTGACTTTTGTGATATTCTTGTAGGTTCAACCAATAGATACATCATTGATCTCTTTACTGAAAGCAAAGCATGATATATATCATCCGGTTGTGTCAAGCAGCCCAGTCATTCAAGTGAAACAGCCATCAGTTCAGGCTTTCCGCAAGTCTGTCACAGTTTTCCTTCCATGCCCTCCGAACCCAGAGAAAAAGAAGGCAGGAGATGATGCAGAAAATAAGAGGGCAGCAAGCGCTGCAGCTTCAAAAACCACAGGAACACGTCAGATTCGGTAAGGGAATTTTTTTTCACTGCTGTTCTAACTCTTATTAATACACTGAATTCTTTACCACGTTTTAGTTGCAGTTTTAAAGTTATTCACAAACGAGCATTTAATTATTGGAATATATTAAGCATTTCTGGTTTCTTTTAAAGACAAAAATAATCAGAGACTTAGGCGTCATGCACACAACCGTTCCGTTTTTTGCGGTCCGCAAAATTGTACCTTCCGCAATTTGCGGAACAGAACAGGTGGCCCATTGTAGAAATGCCTATTCAGACAAGAATACGACATGTTATATTTTTTTTGCGGATGCAGACAGCACATTATTTTATACAGGGTGGCCCACGAAAATGTAGCCCGCCTCCAATATCTCCAAATAAAACTGCCTGATAGTAAATCTGTCTTAGTTGTTCATAGAAACCAATCAGAGCTCAGCTTTAATTTTTTCAGAGCTGGAACTGAAAGCTGAGCTCTGATTAGTTGTCATGGACAACTAAGACAGATTTACTATTAGGCAGTTTGATTTGGAGATATTGGAGGTGGGCTACTTTTTCATGGGCCATCCTGGCCATTGCTGCCTTTCTGACTGGTTGAAATTACGTTATTTTGGGGCATTATATTTAGTGTTGAGTGAATCAAAGCATCCGAACTGGAATTCGATCCAAAGTTTAGGAAAAATTTGATTTGCAATGAATTTGAATTTCCTCGCACTTTGTGGTAACAAATTGTTTTGTATCCTAAAATGGTGGCTATATGTGTTACAAAGTGAAAGTAAGAATCCCAGGAACACAATATGACCCATAATGCTATGCAATCAGCCAATCAGCAGATAGCCAGCCCCTGTGATGTCACAGCCCTTTAAAAGTCTTTCCCTGTGCAGTCTCCACCATTTCACTGTGATCTGAGCATAGGGAGAGACGTGACAAGCGCTATGGAAAATGTTTAAGAAGCCTTTAATTGTGGAATATTGTTGGATAGGGACAGTGCAGGGACAGTGTAGGGAGTTTTTACACACTGTAGAGAAAGCAGAGGCAGAGACTGCAGGGACAGTGTAGGGACTGTAATCTGAAGCTGAAGGGATCCATAAGAGACAGAGCAGTTTGCATCAATCCTTGTGTAAGCCACATAGCTATTTAATTGAACAGTGTCCACCTGGTTTAATAGATAAGCAATTCCATTAGGCCTTGATTCTCAAATTGGGGTGAAAAAGCTGTCTAATTCTACTGTTGTTGGAGTGCCCACCTGTCATGGCTGTGTCATGGTCTGGTGTAGTGGATCATGAAACGTTTGCCGTTCATGCTTGTTGCTGGTGGCAACATTTTGCTTTGCATGTTTTGACACTTCCCCTTTAAGTTGTGTGTCCCTTCCCATCCTGGTGTATTCGGGGTTAAGATGTGTGCTTGGTGGAGCTGGGTGTGGCCTCTGTCTCTTCTTATACAGTGTTGTGAGCCTGAAGGTCAGTTGGTTGTTTGCCTGTACATGTGTAGGAGCTCTGCTCCTTTCTGGATTTGTTATCTTACCTGTGTGAGGGCATCCGAGTTGGACATCGTTTGTCTCCTTTCCCCTCCTCACCTGTTATGTTGTTTGGTGTGGTTTGTGTTGGGGTTTAGTTGTTTATGTCATGTCTGGTGTTCCATGTCAGGTCGGTTTGGTGTTGTGATCTGCATGGATGATTAATTTTCCCCTGTCTGTTGTTACCTCCGAAAGGGGGTCCCATTGGTTCCTGGAGGGGTGAACCTAAAAGATATTTGCAGCCTTGCCTGGAGCCACCTTGCATCGGTGTCCGCATGGGGCTCCAGGTTGTTTTGGTGTTTTTCCATCTTTGCTGTGGCAGGTAAGTGTTTGATGTTCTGGTGTGCTGTTGTTTCTCCAGGTGCTTACCTGCCATTCAGTTGCTGCTGATTCTATTTTTTCCCTTCTGTTACTAGGCCGCTGGAGACTCCGGTTCGTCTGTTTCCTTGAGGAACCGGTTGTCTCCTATCCCTGATCTCTATGCAAGGGACCGTTAGAGTCAGTAAGATCCAGGTTCGAGTGTGTGAGCACCCCCTAAAGGTTGGACCCCCATGCGTACACCGATGCAAGGTGGCTCCAGGCAAGGCTGCAAATATATTTTAAGTTCACCCCTCCGGGAAACCAATGGGACCCCCTTTCGGAGGTAACAACAGACAGGGGAAAATATCAATCATCTATGCAGATCACAACACCAAACCAACATAACAGGTGAGGAGGGGAAAGGAGACAAAAGGAGACAAACGATGTCCAACTAGGATGCCCTCACACAGGTAAGATGACACATCCAGAATGGTCCAACTACACCAGACCATGACACAGCCATGACACAACCTCCCCTCAAAGCCCTCCCCAAAAAATAACGGGGAATAATAAAGTAAAAAAATTCTGATTCTGTGTCAGCACATCCCCCAAAACTGCCGCCAGCATGCCAGAACCACCAACTAGGCCCCTGACAGCCAGCCAACAAGCAGTAAGGAGAAACCATACTGAACACCGCGTCCATCTCAGACACAGTTCACACTCTGGGCGGCTATCAGCAAGCATTCCCAACCAGCACACAGCCGCTACACCAAAGGAATGCTGCCAGCAACCAGCCCAAGAGCAAGGAACAACTGAGAACTGAACAAGGGGACACACCAACACAAGCAACGATTCAACAACAATGGCAACACCTGTTACCCAGAACCGCGCCATTAACAGTAACTCTCCTTTCACCCTCCCTCCGGAGGATAAGCATGTGCGCCAGAAAATGGCAGGTGACACATACTGAACCCTCTTTCGAAGGCACCAAGCGGAGAGGCTCAGTTGGACATACTGTCATGGTGAGGAGTGGGGGAAACCCCCACCGTATAATTAGAGCTATTACTAAGCCCGAAAACAGGGATAGGGAGCAGGTCACCTCCTACAGCCGCCCTAATCCTGACCCTGATTTCCTGACCGTATGAGCGCCCTCTAAAGGTGGGAGAGCTCATACACTCGAACCTGGATCCTATTGACCCTAACAGTCCCTTGCATAGAGATCTGGGATAGGAAACAAACGGGTCCTCAAGTAAACAGACAAACCGGAGTCTCCTGTGGACTAGTAACAGAAGGGAAAAAATAGAATCAGCAGCAACTGAATGGCAGGTAAGTGCCTGAAGAAACAACAGAACACCAGAACATCAAACACTTAACTGCTACAGCAAAGATGGAAAAACACCAAACAACCTGGACCCCCATGCGGACACCGATGCAAGGTGGCTCAAGGCAAGGCTGCAAATATCTTTTAGGTTCACCCCTCCGGGAAACCAATGGGACCCCCTTTCGGAGGTAACAACAGACAGGGGAAAATATCAATCATCCATGCAGATCACAACACCAAACCGACCTGACATGGAACACCAGACATGACATAAACAACTAAACCCCGACATAAACCACACCAAACAACATAACAGGTGAAGAGGGGACAGGAGACAAAGGGAGACAAACGATGTCCAACTAGGATGCCCTCACACAGGTAATATGACACATCCAGAAAGGAGCAGAGCTCCTACACATATACAGGCAAACAACCAACTGACCTTCAGGCTAACAACACTGTATAAGATGAGCCAGAGACCACACCCAGCTCCACCAAGCACACATCTTAACCCCGAACACACCAGGATGGGAAGGGACACACAACTTAAAGGGGAAGTGTCAAAACATGCAAAACAACATGTTGCCACAAGCAACAAGCATGCACGGCAAAAGTGTCATGGTCCACTACACCAGACCATGACACAGCCGTGACACCACCTGAGTGTCACAGTAACTGTTTCACTACCAGAAAAGATTAGCTATGTATGTTTCTGCAATGCAGAGTGATGTACACCAAGATACATTCTCCCTGCAGGCCGGGATATAGCTGATTTAATGTAATTCATGATGAATTAATTCAGAACGAAGCAAAATTTGGGGAAAAATTGGACAAAGCATCCAAATAGATTTTTTTTAAACTTTGCTAATCTCTAATTATATTCATCAGACAATGATTGTTTAAGAACCACCTTGTTCAAACCTGTAGCTGAAAGTTCCTGAGTGTCAGTGCCAAATCTGCCCCTTGCCCCTTGTCAGCTTCTGTCCTCTTATGTAGAATATAAACATTTTGGCCTCCTTGGGCATCAGGGCCTGAGTTTTACTACAATCTTTACATTTGCTATAGCATTTGTACTGATCTTGCATGATAGACAAAGACAGAATACAGACTGTCATATACAGTGGCCTGCATTCTGATTTTAGAGAGAAATGGCAGGGACGTTTTATGTTCTTAAAGCTCATGATCATAGAAGTATTTAAGTAGTAGGTGTATTTAGCAGTAACTGTATATAATTCCATAGTGGTCATCACTTCTACCCTTCATAGTATGACCCCACCCTTCTATCTATGTGATAGATAGCTTCATTTGGGTTTGGCTGAGCTGGTGTGAGTTTGTCTCTGGTGTTCCTGCTCGTCCGTCTACAGAAGTTAAGTGTTGCGTTTGCTTGTATTTGTTATATTCCCTGTTGTTTGTATCTGAGCCTAAGACAGAGACTTTCATTCATCCATCTGGGGAGGAATGGGTTGTCTCTGGTCCTAACCTTTTCCAGGGCCTAATAGGGATATAAAGGCCTAGGTATCCTGCATATGAATATTCCTACCTTCAGGGTCTATTCATATTGATAGATAGTTAGGGCCAGGATTAGGGTTGTCTAGGAGGTGACCTGTTTCTTCCCTAGTTTCCAGGCCCAGTTACTGTTCCCCTAACCTCCTGTGTTCAGTGTGGAGTCCCCCCCCCCCCCCCCACACTGACCGTGACACTATCCATCAAGCTACATTTATTTCCTATCGACTGCAAGTTCATGCACAATCCCTAGAATGGGGGTTTGGAGCCATCTGTTCCAACCGCTCTATTGAAGATTTATGGTGCAGATAGAAGCGGTTGAGCACTGTACTTGCCTTTTTTTCACAGCTCCACAACACAATTAAAACATGACTGCAGTGATTAAGAATAGGGAAGGGGATGGGGGAGGGCAACACTCGGAACCCATGGACTAGTGAATGATAGAAGTCTCAGCAGTTGGGCCGTCAATGATCAGACATGTATTTCCTATGCTGTGGACAGAAAGTAGCAAAGCATGAATGATCCCTCCCCACTTAGTTGACAGTAAAAGGAACTGCAGTAGTTCTAAAAGCAGTAAAACTATGTGCAATTAAGGAATTAAAGAATTACTAATTGGGTCATATTGCAAATAATCTGCACAAAGGAGAACCTGCAAATGCCAAATAGCAGAAATCTTCCACTCTTACAAGCGGCATGTAACAGAAACCATAATAGATTCATTTTCCCATGGAGCTTAATGGTGTTAACAAATGGCTTGCTGGCAAAAATATTGCAATGATCAATGGAGCCCTTAAAGGATTCCCTCAAAAAATATTTAGATAAATACTATATTCCAAAGTACTGTATCTTTATAAATGTTAGACAAAGTACCATTACAGTAAGAAATTGCTGAACAATGTATGTATAGGTGGCAAATTATCCATAAATGTCTTTTTTCTTATATTACAGAGCAGTCAGTGCCTCAGTGAGGAAACACGGTGATAATCCTAGTGAATTACTGAAACTGCTGGCATTAAAAGAAGATCAGTGGATTGTTTTAGACGACATTGTGGTAAAAAATGTTCAGAATGGCATAGTCTCATTTGAAGTGACTGAACATATGGAGAGGTAACTCGACCAGAATTGCAGCAATGATCCTGCGTTGATCACTATGAAATTCCCTAGGACAAAGCTCTTTTCCATCAATATTTGCAACAGTGCTGTCTATTTGTATGACAGCGATGACTAACCTACGGCACTCCAGCTGTGGTGAAACTACAACTCCCAACATGCTTCATTAATTTGTATAGAGTTCTAAAAACAGCCAAGCAAGTGTGCATCTTGGGTGTTGTTTTACCACAGCTGGAGTGCCAGAGGTTCGCCATCACAGTTATATGAGGACCATGAGTGAACAGCCATTTCAGGTTCAGCCACCAGGTTATTCCGAATGTTTTGTAAGCATTACTGTGCATTTTTAGCTTTGGTATTTTCTTTTCAGCATACACTTACAAGTCACAGTTTTTTTGCAGACTGTAGCAAGATTTCTTCCTTTATTTTTATTTTTTTACATTTATATTTTTCTCCACCTTCACAACTTTCCATGGCCTTTTTCAGAGACGAATATCCAAAGTATTTTTCTTCCTTCAACTTGCTGTAGAGTGAAAATGCTAAGTTCTGGGAGGTGTGCAGTACTTGGCCTAAACCAGTTATTATATTTAATCTTTGCTCCCAAACCTGTTCTCAGCCATAGGCAAAAACAGCCTTGACAAGTGACAGCTATTATGGCCATGTCTGTGTTGGGTCACATGACAAGACCCTGCAATGTCAATGCCTTCATTGTATACACTGCGAACATATGTGCAATTGGGAAGGTAAAAACTGTAAAATATGTGCAAACAGCTATGTAAAAATATGACGCTGTAGAGAAAAGGTCCTTGATTGCTATAAAAAGGCATGTTAATAGACATTAAGGGGTTAAGCATGGGCAGGTATCTCAACTACTCTCAGGAGACATCTGCTTAACTTTACATCTGTATGTACAAAGCTTACACATTTTTATTCTTAAATATCACCATATTTTATTCTTAATCAATATCTTCTCATTCTCTCGTGTTACAGATTTATTGTAGTCCGTCTTTCCTCAGCTATGGACAACACTCACTTGATTAGCTTTATTCAGAGCCTGGAATATGCTATCTACAGCTCAGTGGTCCACGTTGTACTATATAGAAAAATTGATAACTGTAACAAAGCCATTGTTGAGCTGGTTCCATCCAAGGAATTACATTGGGAAATCCCTGCTCTAAGTGAGGCAGGATACACTGGACCCCCTGAACCATCTGAGCCAATTGAGCTTCAAGAGGGAGACCAAATTCACTTTAGATTTTGTGGAAACATAACGGCATCAGGTAAAACTAATTTCTACAATGTTCTAAGACTAAAAAAATTGGTAAGATTATATATCATTGTTGTGAATAAGCTATTGCTTTATTCTTGTAAAATGGATTAAGACACTTGAATAAGTGCACGGCCACACGGTTAGGTTTCTGTATGCAGTTTTGGAAGCCAAAAATGGGAGATAAAGTACACAGTACACAGAACAGATACAATTTCTCTTTTTGAATTCACTTATGGTTTTGGCTTCCAAAACTGCATGGAGAATCTCCGCTCACACAAAAACAAAGGACAGTATCTGGGCAGGAAATAAAAGAGTTTTTCAAGTATTATTAAAGGGGTTGACCATTTTACAATGGCATTTCTCAAAATGCCTTAACCACCTCAGCCCCCCTAGCTTAAAGCCCCTTAATGACCAGACCACTTTTTACAATTCTGCACTACACTACTTTCACGGTTTATTGCTCGGTCATACAACTTACCACCCAAATTAATTTTACCTCCTTTTCTTCTCACTAATAGAGTTTTCATTTGGTGGTATTTCATTGCTGCTGACATTTTTTTTATTTTGTAAATGTAAATTTTTTAAAATAAAACTACATTTTTATATTAATTTTTCTCTAAATTTATTGTTCTACATGTCTTTGATATAAACCAATTTATTGGTTTGGGTAAAAGTTATAGCGTTTACAAACCATGGTACAAAAATTTTAATTTCCGTAATTTGAAGCAGCTCTGACTTTCTGAGCACCTGTCATGTTTCCTGAGGTTCTACAATGCCAAGACAGTAGAAACACCCCACAAATGATCCCATTTCGGAAAGTAGACACCCTAAGGTATTCGCTGATGGGCATAGTGAGTTCATGGAAGTTTTTATTTTTTGTCACAAGTTAGCGGAAAATGATTTTTTTTTTATTTTTATTATTTTTTCTTACAAAGTCTAATATTCCACTAACTTGTGACAAAAAATAAAATTTTACATGAACTCACCATACCCCTCACGGAATACCTTGGGGTGTCTTTTTTTCCAAAATGGGGTCACTTGTGCGGTAGTTATTCTGCCCTGGCATTTTAGGGGACCTAAAGCGTAAGAAGTAGTTTGGAATCCAAATGCGTAAAAAATGCCCTGTGAAATCGTAAAGATACTCTTTGGAATTTGGGCCCCTTTGTGCACATAGGCTGCAAAAAAGTGTCACACATGTGGTATCGCCGTACTCAGAAAAAGTAGGGCAATGTGTTTTGGGGTGTATTTTTACATATACCCATGCTGGGTGAGAGAAATATCTCTCTAAATGACAACTTTTCAATTTTTTTTTATACAAAGTTGTCATTTGACAGAGATATTTCTCTCACCCAGCATGGGTATATGTAAAAATACACCCCAAAACACATTGCCTACTTCTCCTGAGTACAGCGATACCACATGTGTGACACTTTTTTTGCAGCCTAGGTGCGCAAAGGAGCCTAATACTAATCTGTGTGGGACAAGTGACCACTCACTGTGCGGACTGCACAAAATACTGTGTTCAGAAGAGAGCGCATGTAGTGAGAGCTGTCAGTAATGAGAGATATCCTGCTTATAACGATATGGTTCTGACTGTAGATCGCTGCACTAACGTTATCAGCAGAAATATCTACTGTGTCTACAAATAATGGACTTTCTACAGAATGGAAAGTGAGAAATAGATCTGCTGATTACAAGCAGCCTGTATGTAAGTGGCTGCTAGCTGTGCTGTGTAACAGGATGTGGGGGCGGGGCAGCAGAGCTGGTGCTGGTGCATGTGAAATCAACAGGAACGCCCACAGAGCTGAGGAATCATGAGAAACAATGGGTGAATCTCATAGAAGAGAATTTCTGAGAGCATGTGAAGCAAAGCTGATACCAGTAAACAAACAAGTGCAATTTTATTATGTGCTGCATTACAATAAGATATGGGGTTATTGATTTTTAGTGCACAAAGGTGTCCACAGCCTTTAACCATTCTTTGGTAGAATGATGTGTGCTTATGGTCGTTATATGTTCCTTTAGAATTTGTTCTATTAATGACGGCAAACCGTCCTGGCTCATATGCAGCAAAACAGGCCCAATTCATAATACTACCACCACCGTGTTTCACAGATGTGATGAGTTATTTTTTTATGTTAGAATGCAATGTGTGCCTTTCTCCAGACATAAGGCTTCTCATTTAAACTAAAAAAGTTATATCTTTGACCTCATCCCTCCTTAATACATTGTTCCAATACATTGTTTAGAAAATTGCAGATGGGCAGCAATGTTATTTTTAGAAAGCAGTGGCTTTCTCCTTGCAATCCAGGGACTAATAATGGTCTTGAATTTCCTCTTAATTGACTATGGATTGGTGGAGTCCAAACTCTTTAGAGATAGTTTTGTAACCTTTTCCAGCCTGATGAGCAACAACAACACTTCTTCTGAGGTCCTCAGAAATCTTCTTTGTCAGACCAAGAGATCCTGTTCTTTAAATAAAACAGGTTGCTCATTCACACCTGATTGTCATCCCATTGATTGAAAACACCTGACTCTAATTTCACCTTCAAATTATTTGCTAATTGTAAAGGTTCACATACTTTTGCCACTCACTACATCATTGGATCATTTTCCTCAATAAATAAATGACTAAGTTGAATATTTTTTAATCATTTGTTTGATTTAGTTATCTTTATCTACTTTTTAGACTTGTATAAAAAATCTGTTGTAGTTTTAGGTCAAATTTATGCAGAAATATAGAAAATTCTGAAGAGTTTACATAGTAAAGGTCCAATATTGACGGAGTAAAAGTGCCCACCGGACATCTGCCACATTCATGAGCTGTGAGATGGTGTCAGTATTGTGACTTGTTCACATGACCCCTTTCTTAGACTGATACTGGCTAGAGGTACCTCTGGTCAAAGTTATACGTCTGGAACATGCACAGAAACACTGCTTCCTGTATTAGCGCCAGATGCCTTCACTTGCCTTTGCATAAGTACTGCTAACCAGGAGCACGCTCAGGCAAGTTTCAGGCATGTACAGTACACTGAACATATCCATAGTTTCCCAGTGACAAAGTGGCAAAAGAGTGTCCTTTGGACCTACACTTACCCAGTATGAATCTGTATGCCCAGTATAGAATAGCATAGTGGACTATGCTACCAGTATTAATGTGCAGTAAACTATGTTATGACATAAAATGTGTACAAATTTATACTGTATGTTATACATTGCATCTTACAATGTTAGCCTATGGGTGACATGTCTCTGTATTTCTATACATCAGGATCTTTTGCAGCCATTTGAGGTATAATTCGGGAAGATACTGTATATTCATCTGACATAGACATCTGATGGAAGGAAGGCTCTTAACAGATGAGAACAGGGCCTTAGCAAGGAGTTGATTTTGCTCATCAGATTATATTTGATGTTTTATACATTTAGAATTGAGTTTCCCTAAATGATGTCTTTTATGTCACTTATATTGTACTTCCCATTTATTTTAATGTCTAGGGACTGCACATTGATGACTCTCCACTAAAACCACAGCATGATTGCTACTGGCTCAGTGGTTTTGGTCCCACCAATCTAATCTTTACCCATCTGTTCTTTATGGCTTTCCCGACAGACAAATCAAACTAAATGAAAAGTCTCAAACCCAATACATTCTCTACCAGAAGACCTTGTAGATGGCTTTTAAATGTGATAATGATTTTATTATATGTTTACTAATAGATGGTCAAGAGTCCGGAAACACATTTAAACTCACATTTCATTCACAAAGAATGCAGAAAAAGTACTTGGACCTTAGTGTTGTGGATGAGTTTGGAAACTATAGTTCCCCACATTATAAGGGGACTGCTGCCTTTTATATAATATCCAAAGAAGAAGTTTCAGAAAGTTACAAGTCGGGACTGTCCAAAGACAATTATATACAGCAACGGAATCCAGTCTGCAAGCTGTCAGTAATACTTCCAAAGGTATATGCTTGCTAATTAATTGTATTATACACTTTTAGAAATCCATTAATTTTAAGGGTTTCTGTACAAATATAAAAATGTATATTTTTCTATTTTTAAGGACACATCTTAAAGGAACACTTACATCAGAAAGGGCCTTTTTAAAACTCAATATTCATAGAAAGTCTTTTTTATTTCAGGAGTAGTATGCCATTAGGTGAGGCTGTTTACCATGCTAAAAGTACCAAAAGGAAATTAAAAAGTCAAAACAGAATGTAGAATATATGCAGCAACTTCAAAAATTGGTTAATATGTTCCCTTTAAGGTTACAGATTTTTTGGGAAAAAACACTTAGTTCAACGTGTTTCTTGGTGTACTGTATTTTTCTAGATTTACTAATCTTACTAATGGCTGTCTAAACATTTACCAGATTTATTACAGTGGCTCAGGCTGGATGCAGGCATAGATAGGTTTTATTTAACTGTATACCAATTATTGGTTGGCTTAGTTGGAGACCAACCTTTACACAAGAATTGTGATACAATGTCAAATATTAGGCCAAAGTCCTTTATTTGAAGCCAGATATCTTTTTTGGTAAATCACTCTACCTGTCGAGCTAAGTGCAAAGGAATTCACTGGAACTTGATGTGTCAAATTGTGCTAAAGATGCACCAAATTGTATCAAATTGCATCAATTTCCACCAAATTGTGGCACAGTATATAGCAGTGTCCAAGTGCACTGACATTAATAAATGTGGGTCATTGTGGCAACATATAAAACGCATTCCAAGCAGTGCATTGTTTGTTGCATTATTTCTTTACTTTGTATATTTTTATGAAGCATGCACTAGGTACAGTATGTCTTTTTTCATGCATTTCCCCTTAGACTTCTCTATAGGACAGTAAACATACAAGAAAAATATGCATGTATAATGTATAAATCAAAAATGTCACCATATAAACAAAAATGATGGTTTTGTTAAGCCAATTTTTTTTTAATAAATAGGAAGTTTAAGTGTAATTATACATACAGCATTTTTTTGGGATAAAATGCACATCTGTTGATGAAGCTTTCCATAAAGTTTCTTGAACCAAAGCCAAAAGTGTATTCTTAAAGGGTATTTTAAAGTGTACTGATCTGAGACTGATGACCTATCCTGAGGATAGGCCATCAAAAGTAAAATCCCAGACAAGGAATGTAGCTGAAGGCTCATGGCCCCTGGTGCAAGAGTTCAGCTTGGGCCCCCACTTCATCAGGGCTTTGTTGCCAGGGGCAGGGAAGCACATAGCCTTCGTCCTGTCTCAGGCAGAAATTGAAACAGAACCCTCCCCCCTCTCTATGCCAAATTCTTGACCTAACCCCTTCCGTCTGCCAAAGGTGAAACTTGACCAGCATGTACTTTCTATAATACCAGTATTTTCTGAAGCACAAGGGTCTTTGGGCCCCCTCAAGCTCCGGGGCCAGGTACCTGTGCACCTCCTATAGCTACACCCCTGGCCCAGACAAACTCTTTAAGGAATGGGAAATACGGTATAAGGGTCCATTCACACGACCAATGTTTCTTTCCTGATCTGTTCCGTTTTTTGCGGAACAGATCTGGACCAGTTGCGTACCTATTCATTTTCAATGGGTCTTGAAAAAAATCGGACATTGAAAATGAACGGGTACGCAACTGGTCCAGATCTGTTCCACAAAAAACGGAACAGATCAGGAAAGAAACAATGGACGTGTGAATGGACCCTAAAGGAAAGACTTCAGATTTTTGCTTGAAAAAACTGCAATGGTGCTTTTCCGAAAATGCTGTTCCTAAAACCACCATTAGTGTTGTATTTTTTTTTTTTTCCTTGAATAAAGTTTTTCTCTCTATCATTTTGTTTATGGTGATAAGGCATTTTAGGTTTAAATATGCAAACATTCAAACCGTTGAATGAGATTGGCGCTAACTTTTAAAAATTGTTTTTCTGGAGGCCACAGACCTTTTTTGTGATTCATTGCCATCCCCTCAATGTGTGTCTGAATGCCGGTAGCTGAGTATGGTTATGCAGCATCCTAGCATTACGCCCATCATAGGCTGCTTTCTGGGCTGTTCATAAGGCAAGTCTTTCATTTTTCCCAGGAGTCTCTCAATTGTAGAGATGACAAGTGTGCCATTACTAATAGGGATGAGCGAACCAGAATTTTGGGGTGTTCGTGACACGGACCCGAACCCGAACATTTACGTAAAAGTTTGGGTTCGGTGTTCGGCGCTTTCTTGGCGCTTTTTGAAAGGCTGCAAAGCGGCCAATCAACAAGCGTCATACTACTTGCCGCAAGAGGCCATCACAGCCATGCCTACTATTGGCATGGATGTGATTGGCCAGTGCAGCATGTGACCCAGCCTCTATTTAAGCTGGAGTCATGTAGCGCCACACATCACTCTGCTCTGATCAGTGTAGGGAGAGGATGCAGCTGCTGTTAGGGCGAGCTTAGGCAGGGATTTACTCAGCAAAAACACTTAATGAAGTGATCGATCTACAGCTGTGAATCATTCAACTTCTGCTAGTTAATTGCTCACTGTTTTTAGGCTGCCCAGAGCGTTTTTCTATCACTTTTTTCTGGGGTGATCGGCGGCCATTTTGTGTCTTGTGCCACCTAGTCCATTTAACCATCAATAATGTGTTTTTTTTTTTTGCTATATCCTACATCAGGGGCTTGGCTGTGCTTGCTATTTTATTGAGGGGTGAAATACAATTGCCAAAATAGCAATACCCTAAATCTGATGTTTCAGCTGTGGCTAGCCAATTGTAATACTGTCTGCTGTCTGGCAAAGGATATATTTTTTTTCTGGGGTGAAATTCAACTGCCAAAATTGCAATACCCTAAATCTGGTGTTCCAGCTGTGGCTGGACACGTTTTTAGTGTCCGTCAAAGCAGTTTTTGTTCTGGGTTGAAATTCAATTCCCAACATAGCAATACCCTAAGGCCTCCTGCACACGAACGTTTTTTTACACGGTCCGCAAAAACGGGGTCCGTAGGTCCGTGATCCGTGCCCGTTTTTTCTTCCGTGGGTCTTCCGTGATTTTTGGAGGATCCACGGACATGAAAAATGAAAAAAAAAATCTAAGTCAAGTTTGCCATTGAAATGATAGGAAAAAACGGACACGGATCACGGACACGGATCACGGACACGGATGACAATCTTGTGTGCATCCGTGATTTTCACGGACCCATTGACTTGAATGGGCCCGTGAACCGTTGGCCGTGAAAAAAATAGGACAGGTCATATTTTTTTCACGGCCAGGAAACACGGCTCACGGATGCGGCTGCCAAACGGTGCAGTTTCCGATTTTTCCACGGACCCATTGAAAGTCAATGGGTCCGCAAAAAAAACGGAAAACGGCACAACGGCCACGGGTGCACACAACGGTCGTGTGCAGGAGGCCTAAATCTGTGGTTTCTGCTGTTGCAGGCCAAGTTTAAATCTGTACGTAAAAGGGTATATTACACTCAGCGTGCATCTCCAATTGTATTTTTGTTCCGTAAAAGGGTATATTACACAAACTGTTAAATTACAATTGCTGAAAGCATAAGCTTTTAAATTTGCACGCACTATTGTGCATCTCACATAGTGTATTTCTGTCAGTAAAAGGGTATATTACATTGAAGGTGCAAATTCAAGTGCTGATAGGGTCATCCTCAATAACTTCACACGCTACTGTGCATCTCCAAGTCTAATTCTGTCCGTAAAAGGAAACCTGTCATCCAGGGCCTAAATACTAGGCCTACAATTTATATTCAGCTAAATCTGTGGTTACTGTTGTGCCTGTATTAGTGTAATACGGTACTTAAATAGATAGCCAGATAGTGTTAGGTGCCTGTAAAAAAAGGCCTAAATTTGAATTCAATACATTGGGCCAAATAATGTTTTTTCTTATTGTGGTGAACTGTAACAATGAGGAAAACATCTAGTAAGGGACGCGGACGCGGACATGGTCGTGGTGGTGTTAGTGGACCCTCTGGTGCTGGGAGAGGACGTGGCCGTTCTGCCACGCGTCCTAGTGAACCAACTACCTCAGGTCCCAGTAGCCGCCAGAATTTACAGTGATATTTGGTGGGGCCCAATGCCGTTCTAAGGATGGTAAGGCCTGAGCAGGTACAGGCATTAGTCAATTGGGTGGCCGACAGTGGATCCAGCACGTTCACATTATCTCCCACCCAGTCTTCTGCAGAAAGTGCACAGATGGCGCCTGAAAACCAAGCCCATCAGTCTGCCACAGCACCCCCATGCATATCAGGGAAACTGTCTGAGCCTCAAGTTATGCAGCAGTCTCGTATGCTGTTTGAAGACTCTGCTGGCAGGGTTTCCCAAGGGCATCCACCTAGCCCTTCCCCAGTGGTGGAAGACATAGAATGCACTGACGCACAACCACTTATGTTTCCTGATAATGAGGACATGGGAATAAGACCTCAGCGTGTCTCTGATGATGACGAAACACAGGTGCCAACTGCTGCGTCTTTCTGCAGTGTGCAGACTAAACAGGACGTCAGAGAGGAAGACTGGGTGGAAGACGATGCAGGGGACGATGAGGTCATAGACCCTACATGGAATGAAGGTTAAGCCACTGACTTTCAGAGGAAGAGGAAGAGGCAGTGGTGAGACCGAGCCAACAGCGTAGCAAAAGAGGGAGCAGGGGGCAAAAGCAGAACACCCGCCGCCAAGAGAGTTCGCCTGCTACTGGCCATCGCCACCTGGGACCGAGCACCCCAAAAACAGCTTCAAGGAGTTCCCTGGCATGGCAGTTCTTCAAACAATGTGCTGACGACAAGACCCGAGTGGTTTGCACACTGTGCCATCAGAGCCTGAAGCGAGGCATTAACATTCTGAACCTTAGCCCAACTTGCATGACCAGGCATCTGCATGCAAAGCATGAACTGCAGTGAAGTGAACACCTTAAAAACAAGTAACTCACTCAGGCTCCCCCTGCTACCTCTTCTGCTGCTGCCGCCTCGGCCTCTTCCTCCGCCTCTGCAGGAACGTTGGCACCTGCCGCCCAGCAAACAGACGATGTACCACCAACACCACCACCTCCGTCACCAAGCATCTCCACCATGTCACACGGCAGCATCCATCAGCTCTCCATCTCACAAACATTTGAGAGAAAGCGTAAATTCCCACCTAGCCACCCTCGATCCCTGGCCCTGAATGCCAGCATTTCTAAACTACTGGCCTATGAAATGCTGTCATTCAGGCTGGTGGACACAGACAGCTTCTAACAGCTCATGTCGCTTGCTGTCCCACAGTACGTCGTTCCCAGCCGCCCCTACTTCTCCAAGAGAGCCGTGCCTTCCCTGCACAACCAAGTATCCAATAAATCAAGTGTGCACTGCTCAACGCCATCTGTGGCAAGGTCTACCTAACCACAGATACGTGGACCAGTAAGCACGGCCAGGGACGCTATATCTCCCTAACTGCACACTGGGTAAATGTAGTGGCGGCTGGGCCCCAGGCGGAGCGTTCTTTGGTGCACGTAGTTCCGCAGCCAAGGATCGCAGGGCAACATTCTTTGCCTCCTGTAGCCTCCTCCTTCTACTCGGCTTCCTCCTCCTCTTCTTCCACCTGCTCATCCAGTCAGCCACACACCTTCACCACCAACTTCAGCACAGCCCGGGGTAAACGTCAGCAGGCCATTCTGAAACTCATATGTTTGGGGGACAGGCCCCACACCGCGCAGGAGTTGTGGCGGGATATTGAACAACAGACCGACGAGTGGTTGCTGCCGGTGAGCCTCAAGCCCGGCCTGGTGGTGTGCAATAATGGGCGAAATCTCGTCGCAGCTCTGGGACTAGCCGGTTTGACGCACATCCCTTTCCTGGCACATGTGATCAATTTGGTGGTGCAGAAGTTCATTCACAACTACCCCGACATGTCAGAGCTGCTGCATAACGTGCGGGCTGTCTGTGCGCGCTTCCGGCATTCACATCCTGCCGCTGCTCGCCTGTCTGCGCTACAGCGTAACTTTGGCCTTCCCGCTCACCGCCTCATAGGCGACGTGCCTACCAGGTGGAACTCCACCTTGCACATGCTGGACAGACTGTGCGAGCAGCAGCAGGCCATAGTGGAGTTTCAGCTGCAGCACGCACGGGTCAGTCGCACTGCGGAACAGCACCACTTCACCACCAATGACTGGGCCTCCATGCAAGACCTGTGTGCCCTGTTGCGCTGTTTTGAGTACTCCACCAACATGGCCAGTGGCGATGACGCCGTTATCAGTGTTACAATACCACTTCTATGTCTCCTTGAGAAAACACTTAGGGTGATGATGGAAGAGGAGGTGGCCCAGGAGGAGGAGGAGGAGGAGGAGGAAGAGGGGTCATTTTTAGAACTTTCAGGCCAGTCTCTTAGAAGTGACTCAGAGGGAGGTTTTTTGCAACAGCAGAGGCCAGGTACAAATGTGGCCAGACAGGGCCCACTACTGGAGGATGAGGAGGACGAGGATGAGGAGGACGTAGAGGAGGATGAGGATGAAGCATGGTCACAGCGGGGTGGCACCCAACGCAGCTTGGGCCCATCACTGGAGCGTGGCTGGGGGGAAACAGAGGACGATGACGATACGCCTCCCACAGAGGACAGCTTGTCCTTACCTCTGGGCAGCCTGGCACACATGAGCGACTACATGCTGCAGTGCCTGCGCAACGACAGCAGAGTTGCCCACATTTTAACGTGTGCGGACTACTGGGTTGGCACCCTGCTGGATCCCCGGTACAAAGACAATGTGCCCACCTTACTTCCTGCACTGGAGCATGATAGGAAGATGCGCGAGTACAAGTGCACGTTGGTAGACGCGCTCTGAGAGCATTCCCAAATGTCACAGGGGAACAGGTGGAAGCCGAAGGCGAAGGCAGAGGAGGAGCAAGAGGTCGCCAACGCAGCTGTGTTATGGCCAGCTCCGCTGAGGGCAGGGTTAGCATGGCAGAGATGTGGAAAAGTTTTGTCACCACGCCACAGCTAACTGCACCATCACCTGATACGGAACGTGTTAGCAGGAGGCAACATTTCACTAACATGGTGGAACAGTATGTGTGCACACCCCTTCACGTACTGACTGATGGTTCGGCCCCATTCAACTTCTGGGTCTCCAAATTGTCCACATGGCCAGAGCTAGCCTTTTATGCCTTGGAGGTGCTGGCCTGCCCGGCGGCCAGCGTTTTGTCTGAACGTGTATTCAGCATGGCAGGGGGCATCATTACAGATAAACGCAGCTGCATGTGGACAAGCTGACGTTCATAAAAATGAACCAGGCATGGATCCCACAGGACCTGTCCATCCCTTGTGCAGATTAGACATTTATAACTAGCTCCCCTTAACCATATATTCTTGTACTCCAGGGCACTTCTTCATTCAATCCTCCTTTTTTTTAAATTTTACCATTATATTGCGGGACAACCCAAAGTTGAATGAACCTCTCCTCTGTCTGGGTGCCGGGGCCTAAAAATATCTGACAGTGGCATGTTCCAGTGGTGGGTGACATGAAGCCTGATTCTCTGCTTTGACATGAAGCCTGATTCTCTGCTATGGGACCTCTCTCCTCTGTCTGGGTGCCGGGGCCTAAAAATATCTGACAGTGGCCTGTTCCAGTGGTGGGTGACATGAAGCATGATTCTCTGCTATGACATGAAGCCTGATTCTCTGTTACGGGACCTCTCTCCTCTGTCTGGGTGCCGGGGCCTAAATATCTCACAGTGGCCTGTTACAGTGGTGGGTGACATGAAGCCTGATTCTCTCCTATGGGACCTCTCTCTAATTGATATTGGTTAATTTTTTTTAGTGCCGAAAAGTTCAGGTCCCCATTCACTTCGATAGGGTTCGGGGCGAAGTTCGGGTCGAGTTCGGATCCCGAACACGAACATTTTCGGAAAGTTTCGGCCGAACTTCTCGAACCTGAACATCCAGGTGTTTGCTCAACTCTAATTACTAATTATGTCATATTAACCTTGCCAAATGTCAGCTGAATAATAATATACCTTATCCACTAGCTTGATATATGATCTCCAATTTATGGGTTGGTAAACTTCAACCCCCAACAAATATTGAGTGACAGCTTGGAGATCAATGCTCCAATCATTACTGGGCTTTAAACATTTGATTTAGCTACAGACAGATATTTCATGGTCAATAAGACATCTACCACCCTACCCGTGCTCTCCGTTCAGCCAATTATATGCCTCGTATATGAGCTTATAATAGCATGTATTCAGAATGCTATTATTTTCCCTTATAACCACAAGCCTCATATATGAGCTTAATTTTTTATTTATTTTTTGGTTTATCAGGAATTTATTATTAACTTATGTTGTTCACTTTTGCTCTTTCCTTATCCTGGCCTGCCATCTGGTGGCCAAAATAAGAATTGCAGTTTGAATGCTGCTAGCTTACTCAGTAAGGCCTGTTTCACACGGGCGTCATGTTTTTTGCCCGGACAAGATGCGGGTGCGTTGCGGGAAAATGCGTGATTTTTTTGCACGAGTGCAAAACATTGTAATAATCTGCATATTTGGTACCCAACCCCGAACTTCTTCACAGAAGTTCGGGTTTGGGTTAGGTGTTCTGTAGATTGTATTATTTTCCCTTATAATATGGTTTTAAGGGAAAATAATAGTATTCTTAATACAGAATGCATAGTACAATAAGGCTGGAGAAGTTAAAAAAAAATATTAGAAATTTAACTCACCTTAATCCACTTGATCACGCAGCCGGCCTCTCTTCTGTCTTCTTCTTTGATGTGCACAGGAATCGGACCTTTGATGACATCACTGTGCTCATCACATGGTCCAATCACATGGTTCATCACCATGGTGAGGGACCATGTGATTGGACCATGTGATGTGACGTCACCACAGGTCCTTAGCCGGCAGCTCAACATTACAGAAGAAGACAGAGATCCTCAACTACACGATCAAGTGGACTCAGTGATTTTTTGGAATTTTTTTTAACCCCTCCATCACTATTTTACTTTGCATTATGTATTCAGAATGCTAATATTTTCCCTTATAACCATGTTATAGAGCAGAATATAGAGCATGCTGCGATTTTCACGCAATGCACAAGTGATGCGTGAAAATCACAGCTCATGTGCACAGCCCCATAGAAATGAATGGGTAAGGAATTAGTGCGGGTGCAATGCGTTCACATCACGCATTGCACCCATGCAGAATACTCGCCAGTGTGAAAGGGACCTAAAGCTACTAGTAATCAGTGCATTATCTATGCCCGGATTGGACACACAGGGCATAGGTAGGAAGCCTGGAAGCGCCTAAAGCATTTAATTTCCGCGATCAGCATTATTGCCGGTCACGGTAGTTAGCCACGGGTCTCTGCTGTATAAAACAGCAGAGATCTGATGGCCGTGACACCAGCTGCACGTGTGAGTGGGCGTCATGTTTACACATCGCACCAGTGCCGTACATGTACGGCACTGGTAGCCTAAGGGTTAAACATTTAAATCACCTCCCTTTCCCAATTTTACAAATGGAAATATATAAAAGAATTTAAAAAAACTCATTAGGTATCGCTGCATCTGAAAATGTCTGAAGTATTAAAATATTTTAAAAAATTTCTGTGCAGTGAAAAAATATTTTTTGTCACCTTATCCCCTCCCAAAAAATTTAATAACAGTGATTAAAAAGGCATACATACAACAAAATTTGTAAAATTAAAAACTACAGTTCATTCCACAATAAAGCCCTTATATAGCTCCCTAGACTGAAATATCAAAAAGTTATGGCTATCAAAATATGGCAATGCCAAGAAAATGTAGATTTTTTTCGTATTTTTGAATTTTTTTGCAGTAATTAAATAAAGTAAAATGTATACAACTTTGGTAATCGCATTAAGCTGCAGAATAAGAACATTATGACATTTTTGGCACACATTGAATGCAATGATGTCAAAACCCCCAAATCCTTGGCAGAATTGTGGGGTTCTATTCAATTTTACCACCCAAAATGTTTTTTCCCACTTTCCAATACAAGACATGGTAAATTAAATGGTGGCATTAAAAAATTCAGCTGGTCCCGCAAACAATACATCCTCATATGTGAATGGAAAAATGTAAAAGTTATGGATATTGGAACATGGGGAGGAAAACAAAATGCAAAAATGAAAATAGGTCCAGTATTTAAGAGGGTAACAGTTAAAGTGACATATATACTATGGGGGAAACAGATGGTAGCCGGTGGTAACAGCCTGTTTAAAAATATACTGCAATATCATATTTTATTTACAGTTAAAAAAAGCAGTCCAAAATGCCTTCTTCTCTGAACTGTAAAATGGTGAACACCAATTTTAGAGACTTGTGTGGTACGAATCCCAAAAGTTTTGGATTTACTGTAATCCAATTTTTTTTGGCGGGGGGAATTCCTTACAAATTTGATTTGAGCTGAATAGATTTGTTCATCTCTATATGGGTCTCTTTCTGCAAAAAATTATGTCTCAGGTGGCACAAATTCATAAAGATTTGCTAAAATTCCGGTTTTTGGAACGCAAAAATGGGATATGCATGTGGGAACTTATATGAGAATTATGAGGCACTGTTAAAAATAGTCCTATTTGTACAAGCACAAGGCCACATGTCAAATGCTTTTACACATTATAGTAAAATGTGAATAGGAGATTTGTTATAGAATCAGATTTAAGATATCTTCTACCAAGATTGTTATTGGAACCGTATTCTTTTTTGTGGCAACAGGTGGAAAAAAATATCAGTCGTCCATCAAGTACAAAATCATTGACGTTAGGTCCTAGAGGTAAGAAGAGCTACACATTAGTTTTCTTCTAGTTATAAAGTGTTTTTTTTGTTTTTTTTAATCATAAAATGTTTGTTAGAACTCTTATTCTTGTTATTCCTCTTGGAAATGACAACTAGACGTCACAATTTCCCTTGTTAATGAGGTGTGTCCATATAAACTCTGATTCTGTCAGCACTGCCTAGATCTCTGACTGTCCAGTGTCATGCCCTCTTGACTAGGGAAATGGTAATAACCAACTGTCAGGTTATTCAAAATGTTCTGGAATTTATTTAATAGGGAGGTATTTACTAAAACAGACATGACAGGATAGCATAACAATCAAAATATCTCAAGAGAGTATAGCACTGTACCAGCCACAATGTCCCAGGACATTACCAGTCCACAGTACACCTCAATAACAAACGACATGGGCCACCTTGTATTTCAATTCATTGCCATAATATATCCTTTAATCCATAACTTGCAGCATGCATCTTAAAACCAATATTCCATAGAAGTCCATAAAAAGTGCATAATTGAAACAGGATAGCAGAGAGGTCCTCTTGAAACACACACCTGCAAAGTGAGTCTCAACACTGCATTTGAATGTCATGAGATCCAACAGGGGTCAGAGCACAGGGAAGGTGGCCATACAGATTAGATGAATGTCTTCCAAAACCCCCTAATTCAATTTGACCAGTCAACCATCAATCTGTATAGGCGCCTCTATACTATCCCCAGTGTCAGATGTCGAGGAAAAGATAGATTAGGCAGTTGGATTTTAACATGCGTCAACCATTTGTCAGAGCTGTCTGGCAGAGACTTATTTCCCTATCCCTACTGAGAACAAATGCTTGTGTTTGGGTGCGGTGGGGTTATCTAGCTATAGACTGAACAGCTATTTAATATGTATGGTCATTGACCCTCCACAGAACAGATCATAAACGGACATCACTGATGAATGACTACACCTTTTATTCTGATAGCTATATTACTTGAAACAGTATGTTAAACAGGTTCTCTGAGAATTATTTTAAATGGCCGCAAGTAACTTGTCCTAGAATTTGAGCAGGACTGGTTGTCTCCACTTGCATAGCTGCGTAGGGGGTGAGGGAGCGAGGCCTCACTACACATTACGCTCTAGCACTTGCATATACTACATATTGGTGAGTGCTCCTGTCAGGCTGCTCAGCCATGATGGCATATCATAGAATGGATCACATCATTACCATCTATTGTAGAGCAGTGTAGTGTGTAGTGAGGCCATGCTTCCTTACCCCACTAGGTAGCTCTGCAAGTGGTGGCAACCAGTTATTCTCACATTCTACTACAGGTTGCTTGCGGCTATTTTAAAAAATTTCTGGAGAACCCTTTAAAGACATTATATCATTATTTAATTTTCTAACTTTTTCTCTATCATTCCCTAACAGATATGTTGTGGGACAGTGTTCTCAAATGGGTGGCTCAAGAACTTTCAGAAGAAGATGCCTCAGAGCTGTTACTTTCTCTACCGATTCATCGCAGTACTATCCAGCTAGTGAGACTAAAAAGCCCACATAACTTGACTAATCAGATCTATGAATTACTGAGTCTCTGGAAGAAAAGACTTCCCACATCAATAGATAAGTTTCCACTTTTAGCTCGACATCTGCACAAAAGTGGGAGAAGTGATCTAGTGGAGCAGATGAAAGTGAAATGGGAGCCCAACATGCGTGGAGTAGCAACACTTTAACCTTTCAAGGAAATTCTTCTGTATTTTTATTTTAATTTTATTTTTTTAACAAACATTTGAAAGGGTCAATAATTTTTATGTACAGTATTTATCTTCAGTCATACTTCACTTCTGTATATTTTTTCCAATTAAAAATGTTAATGGTTAAGCAATATTTTCATTTTTTCATCATCACATTTTTTTTTACTTTTCTGTTGACGTAGCGACATGAGAGCTTGTTTTTGTGAGACAAACTGTAGTGTTTAATGGCATCAATTTATGACACATATTTGATTAATTTTAATTTGTAATTGAATGGGAAAATTATAGCACCCGATTGACTTTTTACATTTTAAAGATTGCAACATTAACGTTGTATCATAAATAACATTACACCTTTATTCTCTGGGCCAGCCCGATGACAGCTATATTAAATAGATAGTTTGTTTTTTAAGTGTACTACTTTTGCAAAAAATAAAAACCCTTTCATAGGGCTTTTGCACACAAATGTTTTTTTTTCCGTTTGCGGTCCATATGCGGAACCATTCATTTCAATGTACTCCGTATGCATTCCGTTTACGTATTTCCATTCCACTAAAGGGTAGAACTTGTCCCATTATTGCCCACAAAAAAATGATCCGTGGCTCCATTAAAGTCTATGGGTCAGCAAAAAATACAGAATGCATACGGAACACATCCGTATGTCATCTGTTTTTTGCGGATCCATGCCCACTTTGCCCTTGTGTATACTGTTAAAACACATTACTCATCATTAAATTAATTATTACAAATTTTATGTTTCTGTTTGTGATCTGCAAATAACGGAGAACGCAGAACTTCATTATTATCAGGAATTTTTTAGGTTTTTCTTTTTCTTTTCTACTGTCATAATTGTGTGGGATACAAAGCATAATTACTTTATTCTCTGGGTCAGTACAATTACAGATATATCAAATATATTTAGTTTTTTCTGTATAACTACTTTTAAAATTATTTAAAAAAAAGAAAATGTTTTTGCATCCAAGATCAATAACTTTTTTGCCTTCTTTTGAAATTACTGTGTGTTTTTATGCCATTTACTGTGCGGGATAGGCAAAGTGATATTTGTATACCTCAAGTTATAGATGCAGTGATCCCAAATATATAGAGGGGATTTAATTTTTTCATTTTTTCCTCATAAAAAAACTTTTTCAGGGAGAAAAAAAGTGGATTTCTTATTTTTACCAACTTATCAATCATTACAACAAATTTTAATATTGTAGCTCCGAGGTACATCAGATACATAGTAGTGAATGCACAGAGCTTGGTAGTTACATACCTAGATGTGAGGCATAGGGCTTGGCAGTTATCAATATCATAAGTCTCTGGGGGCAATTATCATGGTGGTAATATTCTAAAGTCAGTTTTGCAGCAGTCGGTGTTGGCATAATTTTGCACCAGAATTATCAAAGGTCAGGCATTATTTATTACTTTTGTGTACAAATGCCACTCCAGATTTTTATGACTCTCTAGTAGTGTTGAGCAAATCAAAGTAGACAAAATTGAAAAATTAAATCCACCATGAATCCGAATTTCTTGGCACTTCATGGTAAAGAATCAATTTTTCCTTAAATGGCTGTAAAAAAAAAAAAAACACATACTCACCTCATCCATTTGATCGGGGAGAGGCTGTCTCAGCCAGCTTGATTTAAGAAAATGTGTCAAATCTTGCACGTGCACTGACGTTTGATGTCAGCTTCCTGGCTGGGCTGACATCACCGCACCCGTCCAGCATGATGACATGGTGACGTCATCATATCACTGTGCACAAGATTTGACACATTTTCTTCAATCAAGCTGGCTGAGACGGCCTCTCCACCATAAAATGGATGAGGTGAGTATATATTCTTTTAACCCATGATTGAACCCTGAAAGGCCTAAATGAGGGGTTCAATGACAGAGATGCGGTGCAATCGCCGTTCCCTGTCATTGCGCCCGCTACATACAATAGAATGCTCTATGTTTATGGATATTAAGAGGCACTTAATCATCTGGAACTGCCTTGAAAATTCCCACTTCAATATACCAGATACATAAAATAGAGAAAATAGTATAAATAAAAATGTATTAATAAAAACCTTATTTTAAAACATAATGTAAGCAGCATTCATAGCAGATATCAAATACCTTTTATTTTTCAAAAATATATTACCTATTGTCCAAGATGTGCAAATCACTGATTGAAAAAAATACAAAAACAAAAAAAATTATATATATATATATATATATATATATATATATATATACAGTGCTGCCCATAATTATTCATACCCCTGGCAAATTTTGACTTAAAGTTACTTTTATTCAACCAGCAAGTATTTTTTTGACGGGAAATGACATAGGTGTCTCCCAAAAGATAATAAGACGATGTACAAGAGACATTATTGTGGAAAAAAAAAAACATTTCTCAGCTTTTATTTACATTTGAGCAAAAAGTGTCCAGTCCAAAATGATTCATACCCTTCTCAATAATCAATAGAAAAGCCTTTATTGGCTATTACAGCAATCAAACACTTCCTATAATTGCAGACCAGCTTTTGGCATGTCTCTACAGGTGTTTTTGTCCATTCATCTTTAGCAATGAGCTCCAAATCTTTCAGATTGGAGGGTCTTCTTGCCATCACCCTGATCTTTAGCTCCCTCCACAGATTCTCAATTGGATTCAAGTCTGGACTCTGGCTGGGCCACTCCAAAACGTTAATGTTGTTGTCTGCTAACCATTTCTTCACCACTTTTGCTGTGTGTTTTGGGTCATTGTCATGCTGAAATGTCCACTGGTGCCCAAGGCCAAGTTTCTCTGCAGACTGCCTGATGTTGTCGTTGAGAATCCTCATGTATTGCTCTTTTTTCATGGTGCTGTTTACTGTGATTGGGTTCCCTGGTCCATTGACTGAAAAACACCCCCAAAGCATTAGGTTCCCACCACCATGTTTGACAGTGGGGATGGTGTTCTTTGGGTTGAAGGCTTCTCCTTTTTTACGCCAAATGAAGGAAACATCATTGTGACCGAACAATTCAATTTTTGTTTCATTTGACCATAACACAGAAGACCAGAAGTCTTCTTCTTTGTCCAGATGAGCTTTTGCAAAGGCCAAGCGAGCTTTTGTGTGCCTTATCTGGAGAAGTGGCGTCCTCCTTGGTCTGCATCCATGGAACCCAGCAGTGTGCAGTGTCTGTTGGATTGTCTGCCAGAGACATTGCCATCAGCAGAGCTCAGATTCACCAGGATGGCCTTGGTGGTGATCCTTGGATTCTTTTTCACCTCTCTAACTATCCTCCTGGCCAGCACAGGTGTCACTTTTGGCTTCCGACCATGTATTCTGAGATTTTCCACAGTGCGGAATGTGACGGACTAAACCGTCACTGGGGCTGCTGGAGAAGCCTGAGGGCTAGCCTCCTTCCTACAGACTATGGACCGAAAACTATGGAGACCCCCTCAGAGATTTTGGGGTTACAAGGAACTATGAACCCTGATTTATGTGTGTAATTTATATGCCACATATTTCCTATTGCCCATTAAAAAGGCATGGTGTGGATTCAGCAACACAAAAAGGGTTAACTCTGCACTGAGACTCCCACTGATTGTGTTAGTGATGAGATTACGATAGTTGACTATAATAGCAGCCGACTCCTATAATACACTCAGGAGATAATCCCATCACATGTGTCTCCTCTTCCCATTCATTCATTATGGAGGGGGGAAGATATCTGTTTGCATGTTCATTGTTGATTGCGTCAAAGACAATGCCAGAGTGTTTGTTAATTGGTTCACAGACAATGCCATTGTGTTTGTTAATTGCGTCACATACAATGCCATTGTGTTTGCTGAATAGGGTTAGTTTTGTGTTTAAACTGTACAGGATTGACTGCTATGTCATGTCCTCCGTATGTCATGTGTATATAAGTCAATGCTGTGTGTTCAATAAAGAGTTCCTGTTTTACCCTTCATCATGTTAAGGCTGGTGTTTGGGTAACTGATCGACACTGGGGATTGCTATACACTGAAGATTTGCTATACTCTCCTGGCTATACTATTAGCTCTTGTAAGAGCTGTTCCTGGTTCCTGTGGTGGTTTTGGTGTAGAGCGGAGTGCTTGGAGTCCTCGGGAAGCACTAGGAGCATCAATCAACGGAGGTACCCAGTCGGGGTGCCAGGAGATCCGTTACTTGGAACATCTTGTATTTTTTAATAATACTTTTCACTGTAGCCACTGGAACTGGGAAAACATTTAGAAATGGCCTTGTAGCCCTTTCCTGACTTGTGAGCAGCCACAATGCACAGCCGTAGGTCCTCACTGAGATCCTTTATTTTAGCCATGACTGTCCACAAACCAACTGCAGCGAGCTGCTGTTTTTCACCTGTTGAGTTGATTAAAACTGTTGTTACCAATTAATCAGGGTAATTAGGATGCTTTAGAACAGCTTGGACTATTTGAAATGGTATAGAACTTTTGATTTTCCCACAGACTGTGACAGTTTGTGAAAGGTATGAATAATTTTGGACTGGACACTTTTTGCTCAAACGTAAATAAAAGCTGAGAAATTGTTTTTTCCCCACAATAATGCCTCTTGTTCATCGTCCTATTATCTTTTGGGAGACACATGTCATTTCAAGTCAAAAAATTAGTTGCTGGTTGAATAAAAGTAACTTTAAGTCAAAATTTTCCAGTGGTATAAATATAAATGGATATATATATATATATATATATATATATATATATATATATATACACATATATCCTAAAATGAATCAATGATGTTGATTTGTCCAAATATCAAATGATTAGTGATGTTATTAAATCCAGAGAATTGTTAGGGGTATTACTTGATCCAAATAGTTAGTTGATTATTGTTCATAATTTATCCAACGATCACTGTTCATGATTGTATTCTTTTAGTTTAAAATAACAATCTTAATGGTAATACTTATCTCCTATTAATTAATGAATTAATTCATTAATGTTCATAATTCATCCAATGATCACTGTTCATGATTATATTAGTTTAAAATAATGGTAAACAATCAGTGCTGTTACTTGATTCAGATATTAATTGTATTCTTAATTTAATTGTGGAATCAATGTTCATAATTGTAGTAATATTAAATAATTGTTAGTCCCCTATTAAAGTTCATATAAATGTCTCATCCACCTAACGTAATGGATAGGATTTTCCTCAGTTTAAATCCTATCTATACAGTGTCAATGCGTATATATATATATATATACTGAACTAAAATATAAACGCAACACTTTCGGTTTTGCTCCCATTTTGCATAAGCTGAACTCAAAGATCTGAAACATTTTCTACATACACAAAAGACCCATTACTCTCAAATGGTGTGCTTGGTTTTAACGTAACTTTATTCTTTCATGAGTTATTTACAAGTTTCTCCTGCGGTGTTGCTATCAGTGTGTGAAGAGTGGGAGAAGAGGGTTGCATTGACAATCCAACACAATGGGCAGCACATTGAACATATTTTATAAGTGTTCAGAAACTTGTAAATAACTCATGAAAGAATAAAGTTATGTTAAAGCCAAACACACCACTGTTTTTCTTGTGAAATTCCAAATAAGTTTGATGTGTCACATGACCCTCTTCCTATTGAAAAAACAAAAGTTGGATTCAAAATGGCCGACTTCAAAATGGCCGCCATGGTCACCACCCATCTTGAAAAGTTTCCCCCCTCACATATACTAATGTGCCACAAACAGGAAGTTAATATCACCAACCATTCCCATTTTATTAAGGTGTATCCATATAAATGGCCCACCCTGTATATCTGTGTTAATGAGCACTTCTTCTTTGCCTAGATAATCCATCCCACCTCACAGGTGTGGCAGCATGAATGTTGCCCACAAAAAAAGGCCACACTGAAATGTGCAGTTTGATCCCACAGCCGAATGCCACAGATGTCGCAACATTTGAAGGAGCGTGCAATTAGCATGCTGACTGCAGGAATGTCTACCAGAGCTGTTGCCCATGCAATGAATGTTCATTTCTCTACCATAATCTGTGTCCAAAAACGTTTCAGAGAATTTGGCAGTACATCCAACAGGCCTCACAACTGCAGACCACGTGAAACCACACCAGCCCAGGACCTCCTCATCCAGCATGTTCACCTCTATGATCGTCTGAGACCAGCCATCCGGACAGCTGCGGCAACAATAGGTTTGCATAACCAAAAAATTTCTGCACAAACTGTCAGAAACCGTCTCAGGGAAACTCATCTGCATGTTCGTCGTCCTCATTGGGGTCTGGGTCTGTACCTGACTGCAGTTCGTCATCGTAATTGACTTGAGTGGGCAAATGCTCACATTCAATGGCGTCTGGCACGTTGGAGAGGCGTTCTGTTCACGGATGAGTCCCGGTTTTCACTGTTCAGGGCTGATGGCAGACACAGTATGTGGCGTTGTGTGGGTGAGTGGTTTTCTGACGTCAACGTTTTGGATCGAGTGGCCCATGGTGGCGGTGGGGTTATGGTATGGGCAGGCGTATGTTATGGACAACGAACACAGGTGCATTTTATTGATCCTGAGGTCCATTGTTGTGCCATTCATCCATGACCATCACCTCATGTTGCAGCATGATAATGCACAGCCCCATATTCCAAGGCTCTTTACACAATTCCTGGAAGCTGAAAACATCCTAGTTCTTGCATGGTCAGCATACTCACTGGACATGTCACCCATTGAGCAAGTTTGGAATGCTCTGGATCGGCGTATACGACAGCGTCTTCCAGTTCCTGCCAATATTCAGCAACTTCGCACAGCTATTGAAGAGGAGTGGACCAAGATTCCACAGGCCACAATCAACAACCTCATCAACCCTATGCAACAGAGACGTGTTGCACTGCGTGAGTAAAATGGTGGCCACACCAGATACTCTCCCCCCCCCCCCCCCAGTAAGGCAAAACTGTGCACATTTCAGAGTTGTCTTTAATTGTGGGCAGTCTAAGGCACACCTGATCAATATTCATGCTGTCTAATCAGCAACTTGATATGCCACACCTGTGAGGTGGGATGGATTATCTCGGCAAAGGAGAAGTGCTCACTAACACAGATCTAGACAGATTTCTGAACAATATTTGATAGTAATGGTTCTTTTATGTATGTCGAAAATGTTTCAGATCTTTGAGTTCAACTCATGCAAAATGGGAGCAATACCGAAAGTGTTGCGTTTATATTTTTGCTCAGTATATATATATATATATATATATAGGAAGTTCAAGGCATTACTAACCGTAATATAAATCTTGAGTGCCAGCAGTACAGACGCAACTGTCCATCCACACACGTAGCAAAAAGAAAAACTGCGGCACATCCGATGTGGTGAAAGAAAAAAATTGTCTTTTATTCAGCTCAGCATGGTACCTGCATTCCCTGAATTTAATGGAGGCCATTTTGGCATCAAAAATGATAAAAAGAAGAGTGGACCCAGCATGCATGTGGAACCTGCACTCCCTGAATTTTATGGTGGCCGTTATGGCACATAACAGGTAGCATTTAGTATTAGGTTCCCGTCTTACAGAGATCGCCTTGGCGTGTTGCAGACAGGCCCAAATAATTTTGTGCAAAATGTATTTGCCAAGAGTCTCAAATTTATAGAATAAGCGTAGCATTAGCACCAGAATATTTTCTATTACTATGGCATTATTGTACTTTATTTGTGTTTGCAGAGTGCTCTTGCATTGTATTTATTTTCTATATATAAAGACTGTCTTTCCCAGGTCTCCCGGTTTCCTGTGAGTCAAGTCGTATAGTTCCTTATTATTTGGTGTCCTACTTGTCTCGGGAAAGGGGGTTCTCCTGGATCACACAATTCTACCAAACTCGTTTCGGAGCTCCAGGCTCCTTCCTCAGTGGTTCTAAAAGCAGAAAAATTCTCTCTTTACTGAAGTGACATTGTGATTTTTTTTTTACGTTTCAAAAAAGTCACAGTGATATATCTGGAGTGAAACTACAGTAATTAACATAGATAAAAATGCCCAATCTTGCACCTGCTGAAAACTGGCATCAGTGGTTTAAAAATGGAAACAGAAACCGCATGGAGCGGCTTTTGTGTGACCGAATCCCGGCATATTTTCCCGGTAGTAGTCAGATCTCAGCCTGTTCCCATTACAGTGAACGTGACCGACAGGCATTGTAGTAACATCCAACAACGCCGGATCCAGAGAACTCCGAGAGGTTGTTCTCTGCCAGAGCAGCCTGCTGGAACGTAAAATGCTAGTGTTAAACTAGCCTCACTTATATGGGATACCAAACCACAGAATTAATAGCGGCTATTTCTGTAGAGGCTAGTAAATTTTGGTATCAGTCTAGTAGGCATGATCCATACCCTGAGTTCTGGAGGCATACTCAACCTCGCAGCAGTCATATCTGAACCTCTGATCACAGAATGTCCCTGTGTAAGGGGGCGATATATCAAGACTGGCGCATCCATATGTTATTCTTGGCTTAAAATATGCCTAGTTTATTAAGAGGTAGATTCCTTTTAGCAAATCAGACATATCTCTGCCCTGCCATGTGCCAAAAATTGAAGTCTCCACCAGCTACAGGATGGTGTAGACTTCAGCTATTACTTCCACCATTTTCTGGCGAAAGTTATAGTAAATGCTGTGGCGACACAAAGCCACGCCCCCTTTGACAATTCCTGCCCCTTTTCATGACACTTCTGAAAAGTGACAGGAAGCTGAAAAAAGTCGCAAATTATTGTGCACACATGCCGTGCTCCATAATGTGCGACTTTTTTTACGCCAGAATTGTGGCATATAGGGCTTGATAAATGTCCCTGTTTGTCTCTCGAGAAAATCTTTAACATATAACTACATTTATGTTGCAAATCATTACTTGGTCGAGGAACCATTATTAATTTAGGTCTCTACAATATATACTCCTATCCTCACTGAGTTTTCTACTGGCAATGCTAAAATACCCCTTCATTGTAATATCACTTTACTCTCAATAAATAAAAATTCTGCTTGACACAATAGATAAGAGAATGGTCAAAATTTACTGTTCATTATATTGTATCCTAAATATTATCCATTGACATTCATGGTACTTTGCCATCTTGCTAATGTGTATTATCCAATATTCCACAAGATGGTGCTCAAAGACCACTTCTACGGCAAACTAACAAAATATGTAAAAGCTTAAGAAAGTGATGTAAAGGGTGGTCAGACAGTCTAAAAATGTATCACATATGTTAAAAAGTTATGAGTTAAATCATCTTTAATGAGAAGCGTAAAGGTGAGTTGTTTTCATGAAATATATCCAGATATAGAGGAGAATAAATGCTGTGCTGTTTATATTTTGTTTGAGTTGACAATTTAATTTAAAGGGTTGTACCAAGTTTACAAGTTATTGACTAGCCATATGATAGGGAATAAGTAACTGGTTTATGGGGGTCTAATGGCTGGGACCCCTACCCATCCCGATAATGAGGGTCCCATTCCCCCTGATCTGATAGAGCTGCAGGTCGGGCATTGCACCTTGAGCTCCATTCTTTTTCTATGCAAGAGCTGGAGATAGCTGAGTGCTCAGCAATTTCCTGTGATCTAGATTGTGGGACAGTGGGTAAGAACGATGTCTGTAAAGCGCTGTGGAATATGTTGGCTCTATATAGTAAAAGTAAAATAAATAATAGATAAATATTACCCAAAATGAAAATAACAAGAGTAATTGCTGCAGGCAGAAGAAATAGTGAGAAATCTCAGACCTGAAGATTGATGGCTAGCAGAGGAATTTCCACCCACAGCAAAACAGGTGCGGGTACCAATCCTACCGCGCCTGCAAAAAGAGGGCGGTTTGAAGATGTGTTGGTCACTTCGGATATGAGATCTTTCTTGCAGCCAACCTATCGACAGCCGCCCTCCGGATCCAGCCTCACCGCCTAGACCGACAAGTGTCCGACTACATCGGGTTAACGGCCGATGTGGATGCTCTGAGAAGCGAGGAACCACTTGACTACTGGGTGTGCAGGCTTTACCTGTGGCCAGAGGTTTCAAAGGTGAAAGAAGCTTTTCATACGCTTGGAAAGGACATACGGGAGGTTGCATCAACTGTTTCATTTTCTGCAGTTTGCCTGTGCATAACCTTCAGCATGACAGGAAGATGCGCATTAAGGAATTCAATGTATGGCTTGGTGAATGGTGTCTGAACCAAGGGTTTGGCTTTGTGTCTCATGTTTTTGTTGGAATTGAAAAGAACTGTACAAGAAAGATGGTTTGCATCTTTCTCTCGAGGGAACAAATGTCCTTGGTGAACAGTTCCAAGTATTTTCTAAGGAGCATTTAAAGGGCTTCTGTCACCCCATGAAACCGTTTTTTTTTTTTTTTCTTTACTAATAATCCCTACACTGCGATCTCATCATACATAAGCTAATTAATGATTTTCGTTCAGTAGAATTTGTTAAAAATCGATTTTTGAAATATGTAAATTACCTTGCTACCAGCAAGTAGGGCGGCTACTTGCTGGTAGCAGCCGCGTCCTCCGATGGTAATGACGCCCCCTCTGCTTGTTGATTGACAGATCCCGTCCGCTGACCCTTTCTCTGCTGGCCCTGCCTGTTTTGATTCAATATCTGGCGCCTGCGCCGCGGCCGTACCTCTCTTCAATCTGCGCAGGCGCACTGAGAGGTGGCCACTTGCTCGGCGGCTCCATCCTCAATGCGCCTGCGCCGATGACGTCACATCTACCCAAGAGCAGAATATAAAATCAGTGATACAGCCCTAACCTCAGTATCTGAGGAAAGGGAATTAGGGGTCATTATTTCAGAAGACTTAAAGGTAGGCAGACAATGTCATAGAGCAGCAGGAAATGCTAGCAGAATGCTTGGGTGTATAGGGAGAGGCATTACCAGTAGAAAGAGGGAGGTGCTCATGCCTCTCTACAGAGCAATAGTGAGACCTAATTTGGAGTATTGTGCTCAGTACTGGAGACCATATCTCCAAAAGGATATTGATACTTTGCAGAGAGTTCAGAGAAAGGCTACTAAACTGGTACATGGATTGCAGGATAAAACTGACCAGGAAAGATTAAAGGACCTTAACATGTATAGCTTGGAAGAAAGACGAGACAGAGGGGATATGATAGAAACTTTTAAATACATAAAGGGAATCAACAAGGTAAAAGAGGAGAGAATATTTAAAAGAAGAAAAACTGCTACAAGAGGACATAGTTTTAAATTAGAGGGGCAAATGTTTAAAAGTAATATCAGGAAGTATTACTTTACTGAGAGAGTAGTGGATGCATGGAATAGTCTTCCTGCAGAAGTGGTAGCTGCAAATACAGTGGAGTTTAAGCATGCATAGGATAGGCAGAAGGTTATCCTTCATATAAGATAGGGACAAGGGCTATTCATAGTATTCAGTATATTGGACAGACCAGATGGGCCAAATGGTTCTTATCTGCCAACACATTCTATGTTTCTATGCACACAGTTCAATGAGATTGGATCCCCAACTTTTGTCGAAGAAAAGGTCCACAATCACAGAGCTGGCACAATTTGCCATGGAACTCTTGGCATTCCCCTAGACGAGTGTCCTGTCCGAAAGGACATTTAGCGCAGCGCTGGGGGTGGGGGGGGGGATCGTGACCGATAAGCGCACTTGCTAGCTCACGACAGTGTGCACTACCTTGCATTTTTCAAAAGGAATGACTCATGGATCTCGGAGGAATTCAACACCTGTGATGACCACGTGTAATTGAATTTCCTCATGGTAGCCCACACATGTCCGCCACCACCCAGCACAAAGAATGGTCATTGCCTTATGTATGTACAGAGGCATAAAATGTGCTTTTATGTCAGGTGAATGCCTAATTTTTGGTGCCTGTACTGGCCAACAGTTAAATTTTCTATCTCTAGCCACATAATCACACCCCTGTCTCACTCCTCTGCCTCTCATTATGGTGGCGTATGAACCGTATTCACCATAAGGACCTTCTAATGTCACAGGGTCATGTGACTGTGTCCCCACCCTGTACTGTGCCCTTCACCCTGTACTGTGCCCCCTTGTACCATGCATTGTGCCCTCTTACCACACCATGTACTGTGCCCTCTTATACCCTTTTATCAGTTCACGTTATGGTGGTGTTATCCGGTCACTGTACAGAGGTGTCATCCGGTCAATGTATGGTGGTGGTATCCAATAACTGGATGGCCATAACTGTATCCCTTACCCTGCCCACGCCATCCTTTTTTAGACCTGGCATGAGCAGGAAAAATATGCAGATTGCGGTGCCACAATCTGTGTCAGAAATTCGCCTAACATATATGTATTTTTATATAATAAATGACCACCTAATTGAATTATTATTCAGGGGTAGGTCTAATATCTTTATATTATATAGATTCTAGTGTATTATACTGTGCCCTGTATTTCCCAGTAGAAAATGATCCTTGGGAAACACAGTCCTCATCCCTGACCACCAGGACCAGGTAGAGCTCTTTCAGTACATGGCGGCCTCCCGTCTTCACCACGCTTCTTTGCTGAGTACTGGTACTTATTCTGACACTAGTGCTGTGTGCACATCCTACTTTTGCCCTCCATTTAAGGCCTCATGCACACAACTGTTCTGTTTTTTGCGGAACGGGATGGGCGGCCCATTATAGAAATGCCTATTCTAGTCCGCAAAACGGACAAGAATAGGACATGCTATTTTTTTTTTTGCAGGGCCACAGAACGGAGCAATGGATGCGGACAGCACACGGAGTGCTGTCCGCATCTTTTGTGGCCCCATTGAAGTGAATGTGTCTGCACCTGAGCCGCAAAAACTGCGGCTCGAATGCGGACCACAACAACGGTCATGTGCATGAGGTCTAATGCATACGAAAAATTTAAGCATTAACAGATGCCTCAGACTGATGCCGTACAGTGGCGTCCGTTCACCATACAGTTCCATGGTAGAAAAAAAAATTACGTTAACGTATGCATTTTTTTAATGGACTCTGCAGGATACAAAAACGTGGAGTGCTGCACATTTGTATACATCAAACCGATAGGAAATAAAAAATTTCTAGGCTCCAGCAGGGCACATTTTTGAGAGTCTCCCTTTAAGACGCATAAAAGTGGCGCCTAATTAAAATGCATATTTTTTGTAGGAATTTTTGCCAATGATCCATGTTGTGGGACTATTTATGTATTTCTAGTAAGTGTTTGCTGGCTGCAAATATGACCTGAAAGTTTTTGAGGTTCGTCTGCCATTAAAGTGAATGAGGCCTGCCTCGAACACGCAGTTTGCGAACATTTGATTGCAAATGCGCGTTGGAGAATCGTCCCGGCTAGAGGTGGGACGAATCCAATTTTTTTCGAATTCGAATCCGAAAAGGTTCTCGAACATATCGAATCTCGAATCCTACGAATCCTGTACATAAGAATTGTGTCAACGGTGTAAGAAACAAAGTCAGACTGCATCAGTTTGTCTGAACCTTCACCTCCACCCCCCAGTCACGGACGCACCCTCTATGACCGCGAACGTTACGCCCCTGCTCCTACCACTACAGAAATACAGGGTAATACAGCACACATATCTCTTACATCCAGTGACATCTCCTGTAGATGTTCTCTTTCCTCATCTTCTCCTTTCAGACCTTCAGACCAGACCACAATTTTTCAGCCATTTTTCGTCTCTGCAGTTTGACCAAAAAAATTATATCTTAGTTTACTACTTTTCCAACATCCTTGCATCTTCTGGACAAATCATCCTACCACCCCCAATACTGTGCCGCTGTGCTCCCTAATACTATACTGCAGAAACAGATAATACCCCTGATAATACTAGTACCACACAGAGCCCCCCCATATAAAATACCCCTTCTTTGTGGCCTCAGTAGATGCCCCCATAGTGCCCGCCAAATAATGTGCCAATAAGACATGGGGGTGATCAGGGAGTCTATATGGGGGGATCACCCCCCTGTCATTGATCACCCCCCTGTAAGGCTCCATTCAGACGTTCCGCAAAACACATACGGACGTCTGAATGGAGCCTTACAGGGGGGTGATCAATGACAGGGTGGTGATCACCCCATATAGACTCCCTGATCACCCACCTGTCATTGATCACCCCCCTGTATGGCTCCATTCAGACGTCCGTATGTGTTTTGCAGATCCGTGGATCCGCAAAACACGGACACCGCGGATCCGCAAAACACAGACACCGCAGATCCGCAAAACACGGACACCTCGGATCCGCAAAACGCGGACACCGGCAATGTGGTTCCGCATTTTGTGGATCCGCACATTGCCAGAACTATATAGAAAATGCCCCTCACGGAATACCTTGGGGTGTCTTCTTTCCAAAATGGGGTCACTTGTGGGGTATTTATACTGCCCTGGCATTTTAGGGGCCCTAATGCGTGAGAAGTAGTTTGAAATCCAAATGTGTTAAAAATGCCCTGTGAAATCCTAAAGGTGCTCTTTAGAATTTGGGCCCCTTTGCCCACCTAGGCTGCAAAAAAGTGTCACACATGTGGTATCGTCGTACTCAGGAGAAGTAGGGCTATGTGTTTTGGGATGTCTTTTTACATATAACCATGCTGGGTGAGATAAATATCTCTGTCAAATGACAACTTTGTTTAAAAAAATGGGAAGTTGACTTTTAGAGAGATATTTCTCTCACCCAGCATGGGTATATTTAAAAAGACACCCCAAAACACATTTCCCAACTTCTCCTGAGTACGGAAATACCACATGTGTGACACTTTTTTGCAGCCTAGGTGGGCAAAGGGGCCCAAATTTTCACAGGACATTTTTTACACATTTGAATTTCAAACTACTTCTCACGCATTAGGGCCCCTAAAATGCCAGGGCAGTATAACTACCCCACAAGTGACCCCATTTTGGAAAGAAGACACCCCAAGGTATTTTATGATGGGCATAGTGAGTTCATGGAAGTTTTAATTTTTTTGTCACAAGTTAGTGGAAAATGAGACTTTGTAAGAAAAAATAAAATAAAAAAATCATAATTTTCCACTAACTTGTGTCAAAAATAAAAAGTTCTATGAACTCACTATGCCCAGCAGTGAATACCTTAGGGTGTCTACTTTCCGAAATGGGGTCATTTGTGGGCTTTTTCTACTGTCTGGGCATTGTAGAACCTCAGGAAACATGACAGGTGCTCAGAAAGTCAGAGCTGCTTCAAAATGCGGAAATTCACATTTTTGTACCATAGTTTGTAAACGCTATAACTTTTACCCAAACCAATAAATATACACTTATTGCATTTTTTTTTTATCAAAGACATGTAGAACAATAAATTTAGAGAAAAATTTATATAGAAATGTAGTTAAAAAAAAAAATTACAACTGAAAGTGAAAAATGTCATTTTTTTGCAAAAATTTCGGTAAATTTCGATTAATAACAAAAAAGTTAAAATGTCAGCAGCAATGAAATACCACCAAATGAAAGCTCTATTAGTGAGAAGAAAAGGAGGTAAAATTCATTTGGGTGGTAAGTTGTATAACCGAGCAATAAACCGTGAAAGTAGTGTAGTGCAGAATTGTAAAAAGTGGTCTGGTCATTAAGGGTGTTTAAGCTAGGGGAGCTGAGGTGGGTAAACAATTCGATTTGTATGCTTCAGCAAATTTTTCAAAATAAATTGTTGTAAGTAGTAGGTGCAATGACAGGGAGCGGCGATTGCGTCACCACATGTTATTACCCCTCATATGCTGCGTTCATAGCTGATCACGGCATCTGACAGCAATAATACAGTGTAAAATCATACTTACCCTTATCCATTTGAGCGCAAAGAGCCGGACGCTGCCTTCTTGATTGAAGACCTAGTGCAAAATCTTGCACAGCCCGTGATGATGTCATCACGTCTGCCGGCGTCATGACGTAATTCATCACCGTGCATGGGATTTTGTGCAAGATCTTCAATCAAGATGGCGGCGGCCGTCTCTTTGCGCTCAAAAGGAAATTTTTTAATTTTTTTACAACCATTCAGGAAAAATCTATTCGCTACCACGAAGCACGAGGAATTTCGGTTTTGCGGCGAATCAAATTTTACCTGAAATTCGGATCGAATTCCACTTCGTCCAGATCAATTTCCTTAGGTCCATGAAAGAAAAAAAAGGCAAAGGAAAGCAATCATGTGAGAGAAAACCTGCTTCCTCTGTATGGTGACAAAGCACAGGAGCTGTGAGCACCTTCAGCAACAGCTGATAACAGCTCATACTGTAAGCAGTACACAGCAAGTGTAAGAAGAGGATATAATGCAGTCCTGGGTAAAACAGTTACCTTTTATGAGAGAGGATGATCAAGGCTAGAGTCAGCAACCGGCATACCCAGGTAAGTGCCGGGGTCCACAGCACAGCTGCCAGAGGCCGGAAGCAATGAGCTCCCACCGCTCCTCCCCTCCTTCAGGCCAGCGGCGCTCTGAATGGTAAAGCAGGAAGACTTCTCCCCGCTCCACCATTCAGCCTGAAGGCACGGATTGAGCTGCCGACCTGTGTGGGCGGAGCCTGATGCCCGGTTATCTGCATAGGCTCTGCCCACACAGTGCTGCAAAGCGATCTGTGCCTGCAGGAAAGAGAGGACTATGAGCTTCAGGAATGGGACAAGGTGAGTAGTTACTGTTTTTCTGTTTGTTTTTAATACAGAGGAGTCACAGAGAACTATGGAGGAGTCAAAGAGGACTTTATTACTAAATGCTACCTGTTATGTGCCATGATGGCTACCATACAATTCAGGGAGTGTAGGTTCCACATGCATGCTGGGTCTACTCTGCTTTTTATCATTTTCGGTGCCAAAATGGCCTCCATTAAATTCAGGGGATGCAGGTACCAACATGCATGCTGAGGTATAGAGTGGGCTCAGCATGCATGTTGGTACCTGCATCCCTGAATTTAATGGAGGCCATTTTGGGCCCCACAAAAATGTAATCTTTACATAGAAGAAGGGGTAAAGGGAGAGATCATTCTGGGCAAGGAAAAAAAAAACATTTTGGAGGGTGGAAATTCTTATTGAAAAGGAAAAAAGCTGTAGAAATGCCTGATCAGACTGCATATGATTTGTTTGTAGTCTGTTAACATGGAGATGCATAGGTCTGTATATAAGCTAAAAAATAATAAATAAAAATATAGAAACTGGTTTCATTTTCTATATATAAAATAATTATTTAATAATCCCATCAGGGGGAAATTCACAGAGTTACAGCAGCACAGAGAGTACAACAACTCCAAGATAAAGGTATTACAGTGACAGTAGATTACAGATAAAAACTGTAAAAAATAAGGGATATGGATATCACAGGTCATAGAAATCAATCTCTGGATGGAATCATATCCACAGGAACCAATAGACGATGAGTGCAATCTCTATGACTTCTGATAGCACTCCTCACAGCAGTCGGTCACTGACGGTACAGTCCACTGCTAGCGATGAGCGGCAGGGGCAATATTCGAATTTGCTATATTTCACAAATATTTTGTAGAATATTCGTCATATATTTGTGAATTCACGAATTCGAGATTATATTCTTGATTTCCAAAATCAGCAATGTATTATTTGCGTAATGTGCACAAAATACCAGAAATACCAGCGTGGGGTAGGCAACTTTTCTATTGGTTGCTAGGGATGTTGCTAAGCTGTTACAAAGCCTTCTCTACAAGCTAGACGAAGGGAGGGATGATCACCTGATATGTACTGTGCTAAAACAAACAAAAAACTAATATTCGTCATTACAAATATATAGCACTATATTCTAAATATTTGTAAATTCTCGAAGTGCCAATACTTGCAAACAAAATTTGCTTTTAGAATATTCGCGCTCAACACTATCCACTGCTATCACTGTCTCATGCATGGGATGGGAGATTTCCAGCATGGAGATTAACTTGGATAGTATCCTTCTCTCCCCTACCACCTGCACTGGTTCTAGGAGGCTCCCCAGGACAGTGGTGGCCCTTCTAATCAGCTTGTCAAGTCCCTTCATCTCCCTGGTTAAGATGCTGCTACCCCAGCAGGCCACTCGGAAGAAGAAGATGGCTGCTACCACCCAGAGTTGAAAAGGGACCTGTGAAGTGCCCTCTGCACTCCAAAAGCTCTCAGCCTCCCAAGCAGGAAAAGTCTGCTGTGACCCTTTCTGTATAGTGTGTAGATGTTATCTGCCCAGTCCAACTTATTATTGAGGAGTACACCCAGGTACGTACATGTACATATCCTATGTTTTTTTCAGGGTGCAGGGTGCAAAATAATGCAAATAGCATCCCTGGATACATATTCATGCAGTAACTGTTTTGTATGCTAAATGTTTTCTTTCTGAATACATAGCATTATGAACATTGACGTCAACAATGGCTTGTCCACCAAAGATCACGTATACGGAGCATGACCTTCATCAGTATTGATTTGGATTAAGTATAAATCAGAAGACAATCCGTTGTCATGCATTGCAAAGCAATGTGATGTATTTTACAAATGGAAATAAATTAGGAGAAGCTCATCAGATTCTGTGTGCATCATTGTGACAGCTATGCTTAGATTTTATAATCAGTCTGACAGTATTAGAATGAACTGGCCAGATGATGCATAAATGTACACATCTTATTAAATCTCCTGTCAACTAATCCTCTGCTTCTGACAGTGAACGGTGTGTTGTAGGGCGCAGAGCAAAATTAGCAATGTATCTTTAAATATTGATGCCAATTAATGTCGTGATTTTTGCATCAATGCTGTTTGAGAATTGCTTTGACACATTGCCAGAAAGCATTTTGCAATTAATGTAAGGACCGGAGAAAATGTCAATCTTGTTTATTCTATAGCAGCAACATACTTAGCCCAGCACATGGTTTAAATGATAGCTCTGGCGAGATAAATATTTGAAATCCTGTAAATTATTCATTTTATAGGTAATTTAATGAGCTGTCTTTATGAAATATATAAAAGTGAAATGGTTCTCTAGTCTAAAATAGGCTTCCTTTTATTGCCTATGGAGATAACCAGGTGCAGAGAATAAGCACACTCTGACCTTTTTAATGTAGGCTTTATAGATGGCCCTGGATTTAGCTGATTGTTTACGCTGCTTCAGCCTCTTTGTCATGTGCATGTACTGTACAGATAAAAGGGATATTATCAGGTGTGTGTCTTTTATTAGCCTCATTTGGAATATTCATGTTCGTTAAAAAATATATAATGCAACCATTAAATAATTTGTTTTCTCCAAAACGATGGTCATTTGTCATAAATTGGTCATAAATGGTCACCAATTATGGTTATTTTTCCTTTTTTTATGATATTCTTAATCAATACATATGCGTCACAAGTCAGTAGCACTGTAAATTCCTGCAGTAATCATTACTAACACTAGATGGCACTTTAGAGTCTTGTATGGAACCTGCATGACTACAAATGCCATGAGCTCCATGGTGCTGAGAAATGTTCTTCATAAAGCAACAGATGTGGTCTTTTAAGTGCCTGCATTTGAGAATTTCTAGTTTAGATGTAGAAATAAGCAAATCAATTCTATCGCTTCGGAATTCATCCTGAATTTTTTGTGATTCGTTTTGGGGAAATTTAGCATTTCTTTCTTCTGCTGGCATCAGACAGGCTTAGCTTTCTTTTCCTTTTGGAAGGAAAGCTAATTTGAATATCTTTCCCTGAAACCCAAATGCATGCAAATTAGCTTTTTTTCCAAAAGGAAAAGAAAACTAAGTCTATCTGATGTCAGCAGAAGACATGCTAAGTTGCATATAATTTTCCCAGGAACCCAGAGCAGCATTGCCTGGCCTACAATACTCCTCCCTCATACTCTGTGCTCTCCATAATGAGAAAGAGATTTGCCCAATCAGACTCTAACAAAGGCCTCTCAGCTAGTTAAGCTAACTTTTTTCTGCGATGATAAAGCATAATCACCTAGAGAGAGCTGTTTGGTAGATGATGGTTAGTTTTATTTTTTATTGAGGAAAAAGAGGCAATACAAATGGCAGCAATTATGTAATACAGAATGCAAATGCCTTGAACATCCCTGTAAGTCAACACACTAACATATAATAGTTAAGTCTCTCCTCTAGATCTTCTGTGAACTAGGGACTTGAAAAATAAGGGCAATGTTGCATCAAATTGACATATAAAACCACGCAACCTTAAGAGTTGTAAAGAGCATATCCAGCATAACCTGAGAGTTTAAGGGAACCTAATGTTACCTTTGTATCAGCTAGACTGTAATTCTAAGAGCCTCCATAATAGAAACAATCTTGTCTATGCTGCAGGAGTGAGCTACAAATGGCTGCCATTTCTTTAAAAAGCTTGCAGTCTTCTGTTCCTTCAGTCTCTCCGTGTCTAATTTCTCTATCAATATAAGGTGCTTCATCGTGTTAGGCTACTTTCACACTAGCGCTTGATCGGATCCGTTCTGAACGGATCCGATCATATTAATGCAGACGGAGGCTCCGTTCAGTACGGATCCGTCTGCATTAATAACTTCAAACGGAGCTCACGAGCGGACCGATGAATGCTAGTGTGAAAGTAGCCTTAACTACCTCCTCCCATTCAGGTCCCATCTGTTCTAATTAATGTCGAATACTTTTTTTTACCACTAACAACGTAATGTGTACACCTTTAATAGCTACACAATCACTGCAAATCTATATAAATTAGTAATCTTACATAATAAATAACAGTGACTCAAACTTGCTTAACTTGATGTCCAATAAATGGACCCCTATGAGATATAAGTGACAAGAGGTCACCTAATTGTTAGAGATAGTAACCATTCCGGACGACAGATAATATACGCGTATAAACATTATGGATTTGTCAATAACAATGTAGACACAATGATGTAATATAATACATACACCAAGTGTATCTGATTGTGAGGACAATAAATCTGAAAATGCTAGCACAAGAACAAAAAAATAACAAAAGAGAGAAAAAAGAGGTACAAGCCCATAGGTCTGAAAATGGCCCATAAATACAAATAATTAAGATCAGGCAGCACACTCGCATGAAAAAATGGAAGTGTTTATTCACTCATGTTTCAGCTCTATACTGGAGCTTTTCTCAAGCCATATATATATATATATATATATATATATATATATATATACACTCACCTAAAGAATTATTAGGAACACCTGTTCTATTTCTTATTAATGCGACTATCTAGTCAACCAATCACATGGCAGTTGCTTCAATGCATGTAGGGTTGTGGTCCTGGTCAAGACAATCTCCTGAACTCCAAACTGAATGTCAGAATGGGAAAGAAAGGTGATTTAAGCAATTTTGAGCGTGGCATAGTTGTTGGTGCCAAACGGGCCGGTCTGAGTATTTCACAATCTGCTCAGTTACTGGGATTTTCACGCACAACCATTTCTAAGGTTTACAAAGAATGGTGTGAAAAGGGAAAAACATCCAGTATGCGGCAGTCCTGTGGGCGAAAATGTCTTGTTGATGCTAGAGGTCAGAGGAGAATGGGCCGACTGATTCAAGCTGATAGAAGAGCAACGTTGACTGAAATAACCACTCGTTACAACCTAGGTATGCAGCAAAGCATTTGTGAAGCCACAACATGCACAACCTTGAGGCGGATGGGCTACAACAGCAGAAGACCCCACCGGGTACCACTCATCTCCAATAGAAAGAGGAAAAAGAGGCTACAATTTGCACGAGCTCACCAAAATTGGACTGTTGAAGAGTGGAAAAATGTTGCCTGGTCTGATGAGTCTCGATTTCTGTTGAGACATTCAAATGGTAGAGTCAGAATTTGGCGTAAACAGAATGAGAACATGTATCCATCATGACTTGTTACCACTGTGCAGGCTGGTGGTGGTGGTGTAATGGTGTGGGGGATGTTTTCTGGGCACACTTTAGGCCCCTTAGTGCCAATTGGCCATCGTTTAAATGCCACGGGCTACCTGAGCATTGTTTCTGACCATGTACATCCCTTCATGACCACCATGCACCCATCCTCTGATGGCTACTTCCAGCAGGATAATGCACCATGTCACAAAGCTCGAATCATTTCAAATTGGTTTCTTGAACATGACAATGAGTTCACTGTACTAAAATGGCCCCCACAGTCACCAGATCTCAACCCAATAGAGCATCATTGGGATGTGGTGGAACGGGAACTTCGTGCCCTGGATGTGCATCCCTCAAATCTCCATCAACTGCAAGATGCTATCCTATCAATATGGGCCAACATTTCTAAAGAATGCTATCAGCTCCTTGTTGAATCAATGCCACGTACAATTAAGGCAGTTCTGAAGGCAAAAGGGGGTCCAACACAGTATTAGTATGGTGTTCCTAATAATTATTTAGGTGACTGTATATATATATATATATATATATATATATATAAACCATATGAGGACATATATATAAACAAAAAAAAAATTACAAGAAAGGAAGTGAGTAGCGACCTTAAATCAAAGGATCATCACTTGGGTAGATCCCCCAGAATACCTCACAGCAAACAAGAAGCATTGTGACTGGCTTCCTTCACAGCACACATGCGCTTACCAGCGCAATACTCAGTTTGGGCCTGACAGAGTTATGTTATCTGTATCATGGCCACTGGAACTAATAAGCATTTTGGGCCATTTTTTGAATATATGTCCTTAAACATCGATACCATGGTCGGAATTATAGCTACACCTCATGTCTATTGACTTCCATCTTCAGCAACTACTGAATGATGGTGTAAGTTATAGGTAGTTTGGGGGATACCATTCTACATAACCTTGGGTTTTATCCCTATGGCCCATGTACAGTCTGAGACATTCTGTGCACATTATGAAAACATGTATGCACTCAGATTTTCAGTGAATTTAATATTCCGCTGTATCCTAATAGCCATGCACCCTTCAGACACCTAGGAGACCATACCGTGAGGCTCAATATTGTTTAGGATACGGCCATTAATGTATCATCTTGTGAAGATAAGTAGGTGAGACACATTGTTTGGACTGTTATATCCAATGCATGGACACTGACACCAGCAATATGTCCTTTATAGCTGCACTAGCAGAAGGACCCAGCTTTGCACAGATATATTTTATTTAATGTTTGTGTGTGTTCTTTATCGACATCTACAGTACCCTGCCCTTTAGCAGAGAGATCAGGTTTCAGAACTAGTTCCAGTGGCAGTTGAGAGACCAGTTATTTAGAGAGAGAGAGAGAGATGTGATATTTGCGCTGTGCTGAATTCCTGTGACTTCTGATACCTCATATATATAATCCAGATAGTGTAGGTTAGTGAGTGAATAGTGTAGCTGGTTCAAGTGTAGGGTTGCTAAGGAAATTATATAGTTAGCTGACATATATAATCCAGATAGTTAGTGGTAGATAGTCAGTGTAGGTTAGTGAGCGAATAGTGCGGTATGCCAGACCTTGCAGGGGAATTATGTGTGAGGTCATGGTGTGAGCAATAGGTGGGCCGAGGTAGATATAGTTCTGGTTACTCACGGTTATGTTGTCCCTGTGCAGGCTCGCCTAAGTGAAAAGGAGAACGCCACAAGGATTCTCTGGGGCACAATCAGGTGTAAGGGACAGTGGCCAGATGGTGGTTGGAGGTACCCTTGGTGGTCTGTATTAATGGGCCAGTGGCAAGGTCCCTTGAAGTCGTGATGCCAGTACCTTTTGTATGGAGGTAAAACCATTTACTGTAGTATCAATAGAGGAACTGAGTCTGAGGCAAGCAGGATAAAACTCAAAAGGGAACTTTACTGTAGATGACGCTTGGTAACAACACATCCAATGCATTTAACAGTCTCAGTACAGAGATAGACCTGCAGCAAGTCCTCTGCTGACAGGTGTAGGTCCCTCTCTATATGTTAGATAAGGAAATTGTAGCCTTACTGGTAGTAGAGTTTAGGAATTGTCTTGGTTCAGGCTTGTGAAGTCGTCAAAGGCTGAAATATCCTTCACAGTGGAGTCCAAAGGTCCTAAGGCACTCAGAAGATGTGTCCAATAACCCTTTGGGGGTCTCCTTTCTGTAATTTTCAAAATAGATGAAGTACTTCAGCGCTGGGCTGAGATATGACTGAGAGATAAAGATAACAGGCTGCAGTTGACACAACTGATCTCTCAACTGCCACTGGAACTAGTTCTAAAACCTGATCTCTCTAGCTAGGCCTGAGCTAAGCTATATATATGGGAGCTGTTATCTCCCCCTAGTGGTGAGCACAGTGTAAATTAATGCTAATACACCTGTTAGCAGGGATGATGCATAAGGACACATATCAATATATAGACAGACCATAAAAGGAATATAAAGTACAGTACAACAACTTTGCAGTACCCACAAGGGTAGCGGGAAGCTGCATACGCCTCTTGTTTAACCTGTGTCGGCCTCAACACAAAGATGTTGGTCTCCTGAAAGATACAAAAAGAGAACAATCCTGCAGGCATATAGAACAGTACCATAACCCATATCAATACTTCTTCATGAAATCTGAAAAGCAATTGGTTAGGCACAATTGTAAATTATCAGGCTATACATCAATAATGGTGTTAAACAAGTGGAAAGGGGCTTTGTTTCTTTTCTCTGAAGACTGGTGAACAGGGGCGCTGACCTGGCACAGCGGAACAATAAAACCAGGATAGTCCATAATGGGGAAAATAATTAACATGAGTGAAAATCAGGAGGCTCACAGGGCATGAGTCCGTTCTCTGAGCATAGGGGATGTAAAGATGATGAATAAACACAGAGACTCAGATGCATTAGAGTCCATTTCTGGGTACAGTCTTGAACATTGCATCAACAAAACAAATAAGACTGTAGAGAGTCCTTTGAGTAAGACAAATAATCACAGTCAAAAAGTCTCTTACTCAGGCTCTGTAGTCTTATTAAAGTGAAATTGTAATCCACATTAAACTGGAGTGTCTGGAAGGTCTCTCCATTGATTCTAAATTAAATATTCTCTATAACGAGCAGGTAGTTGTCCCTTTGTAATCCGACTGGATCTGCGAAGTAGGGGGTTCTTCTTCTGACCTTAGTGCAGGGGAACTTGGTACTTCTGGAGTTTCTTGCTCTATGGAAACTTCTTCTTGAGGTTGTTCCTCTGGCTGATGTGCCACTGTACTGACTGGTGCAGGCATAGCAATGTTTAACCAGGGTGTAAGGGGCCATTTTGGTGGATCTGTTTCCTTCATTAATCTTTCAACAGTTTGTATAGGCTCTACAGACTTAGCTGGTAGTTCAGGCACTTGAACTGGAGGTTGATGCTCCTCTGTAACAATCTCATCTGGAAGGACTCCTCTTGGAGTATCTTACTCCTTGTTACATAATTTCAAGCGAGTGGGATGAACTATTTGAGGTAATTTGTTTTCTCTGGTGATCTCATAGGTATCAATTTCTGGATTTGGGATAGCTGAAATGATGTAGGGAACTCTTTCCCACTTCCTATCCAACTTTCTGGTACAATGATTGTTCTTTAGCCACACATAATCACCAATTTCTAGAGGCTCTGCTTTGGCAGATTGGTCATAATTTTTTGTTGCTTTTTGTGAGCATGTTCCATGCATTGGTGAACAATTTCTTGTGCATCAGCTACACATCTTTGGTGTTCGCTTACCCAATCAGTTTTTGGCAATGGATTGATGGCATCAGGCACTTGTACGTCCAAAGTATGGTCAGCAGGTAGTTTACCTTGTCGTCCAAACATGAGATAGTAAGGCTACTTTCACACTTGCGCTTGATCGGATCCGTTCTGAACGGATCCGATCATATTAATGCAGACGGAGGCTCCGTTCAGTACGGATCCGTCTGCATTAATAACTTTGAAAAATTTCGCAAGTGCGCAAGTGCGCAAGTAGCCTGAGCGGATCCGTTCAGACTTTCAATGTAAAGTCAATGGGGGACGGATCCGCTTGAAGATTGAGCCATATGGGCTCATCTTCAAGCGGATCCGTTCCCATTGACTTACATTGTAAGTCTGAACGGATCCGCTCGCCTCCGCACGGCCAGGCGGACAGCTGAACGCTGCAAGCAGCGTTCAGCTGTCCGCCTGTCCGTGCGGAGGCGAGCGGAGCGGAGGCTGAACACCGCCAGACTGATGCAGTCTGAGCGGATCCGCATCCATTCAGACTGCATCAGGGCTGGACGGAGGCGTTTGGGTCCGCTCGTGAGCTCCTTCAAACGGAGCTCACGAACGGACCCATGAACGCTAGTGTGAAAGTAGCCTAAGGTGTATACCCCGTGGAACAGTAAATGGTATTATTATAGGTATACATCAATTGAGGTAGAAGAGTAGGCCAATCATTTCTGGTAGCAGGTGGCATAGCTCTAAGCATTTCTATTAAGGTCTGGTTCATTTTTTCACAAAGTCCATTACCTTGGGGATTGTAAGCTGTTCTGATTTTCTGGCAATTGTGGACACAGTTCTTTGAAGAGTTGTGACTCAAAGGCAGATCCTGGTTACAGGAAATGTTTCCAGAAGGCATCTGCAGTTGTTTTAGTGGTCAAGTCCTTAACAGGTACGGCTATAACAAATTTGGTGTAGTGATCAATGATGGTCATAGCGTATGTGTAACCTGAGCGACTTGGTTCCAGCTTAACATGGTCAATTGCAACGATCTCCAATGGTTTTTGGCTTACAATAGAATGCAAGGGTGCTTTTTGGTCATGCTTTTCACCTCGTCCAATAGCACAGGCGGAACACTCTCGACACCACTTCTCAATGTCTTCTCGCATTCCAATCCAATAGAATCATCTACAGACGGCAGCGTCTGTCTTCTGCACGCCAAAGTGTCCTGATTTGTCGTGGTACATCTCAAGAATGATGCTTGCATCCCAATGGGGGATTAGGATTTGGTATACCCTGTGATAGGTAACTGGATACAGGCTTCTTCTTAATAGTAGGCCCTTCTACAGAAAGAGTTGTTTTCAGTGTGTCAACAGCTTCAACAGTTCTGGATCTGCATTTCTTCTGCGGATTCTCTCAGGTGTTCTTCCACTGGTGAGGAAGTCATGTAGTTCTCCGATTACTCTACTTTCTGACTGAAGTTTAATCCATCTTTCCTTTTCAATTTGAGATTCTGGATTGTTCTGTAGATTGGGATTTAGAACTCTTTTTTTTTATTGAGAGGATGCTTTGTTGGACAACATTTTTGTAGAAATTAGGCATCTCCACTTCTTCCCAGATATCTACGTTTGCAGTAGGATCTTCTTTGCAGGCGAGATAAGGCATCTGCATTCTCGTTGGACTTACCTGTTCTGTATTTTACAGTGAAGTTGTAGTTAGCAAGGCGTGAGGCCCATCTTTGTTCTAAGGCACCTAGCTTGGCTGTGTTGAGATGCACCAGTGGGTTGTTATTGGTGAAGGCTATGAAGGGAGTTGCTGCAAGGTAGTCCCTACATTTTTCAGTGACAGCCCACACAAGTGCAAGGAACTCTAACTTGAAAGAGCTGTAGTTCCGGTCATTCCTTTCAGCTCCTTTCAGGGATCTGCTAGCATAAGCAATTACTCTCTCTTTACCTTCTTGCACTTGGGACAGGACAGCTCCCAGGCCTTTCTGGCTGGCATCAGTGTAGAGATGGAAGGGCTGTTGGTAATCTGGATATCTGTAATGACCGGCGTCACGCAAAGGGAGGGAAAATGGAAGGCCCTGCCCAAGGGAGAGGGAAAGGTGGTGACCCCTGACTCACCTTGCGGCTGGCACCTGACTGCCCTGACGTCCCTAGACGGGTTCCTCACCCGTACGCCGATCACGTGCCTAAACCCTGGCTTTCCCTAAGATGAGCCCTAGGTAGTGAATGGGGCGGTGGGATCACTAGTCCGCACCACTGACACTAAAAGGAAAACACCAAGGAGAGGACAGACAATACAGACAAACATATAATCCCAGGTGGACGACAACAGCAGACCACAAAGGCCCAACAGGGATCCAGAGGATAACGTTCTGGAACAACAACCAGGGAACGCAGCAACACAGCTCCAGTGGGTCAGTATAGAAGTCCAGGCAGGAAGCTCTATATCTGGCAACCAGAGAAGTGGGAGAGGGGAATATAAGGAGGTTGGGAGTGCTGGACAAGGAACAGCTGAGGAGAAGGAGCTACGGATCCCTGAGTGAGCCAAAAAGGGTTGCAAAGCAAACCCAGAAAGCTACCATAAAGAAACAGCCCTATCTTCTTACATAGAGCGCGCAGCCAACCGCTGCGATTTCCTGACCCCGGGTATAACGGAGTCAGGCGTGGTTCTTGACACCCTCGTGACAATATCCCAAAACAGGTGGTTCGGTCAGCTCCTTTTTCAAAAGCTGGAAGGCAATTTCCCTGTCTTCATTCCACTCCACAGGTATCTGCGTCTTCTGATACTTCTTTGGGTGTCCTCTTAGGAGTTCCTGAATTGGCTCAGCAATCTGGGCGAAGTGAGGGATGAAGCGTCTGTAGTGTCCTTCAAAACTAAGGAAACTTCTCACATCTTTTACTGTGGTAGGAGTAGGCCAATTCCGGACTGCAGCTTTTCAGGATCTGGTTTACCACCTTCTCCACTGACAACATGTCCCAGGTATTTGACTTATGGCTTCAACAGGTAGCACTTAGATGGTTTGATCTTAAGTCCATGTTTAACGAGGACTTCTGCAAGGTATTTCAAGTGGTCTTCATAGGATTTGGAATAAATAATGACATCGTCCAGGTAGAGTAGAACAATCTCAAAGTTTCTATGGCCTAAACAGCGTTCCATTAGTCTTTTAAATGTTCCTGGTGCATTACAAAGTCCAAAGGGCATGGAATTAAATTCGAATAGGTCCATGGGGGGTGGTAAAGGCTGATTTCTCTCGGTCTTCAGGAGCCATGGGTACTTGCCAGTATCTACTGGTCAGATCAAGAGTAGAGAAATAGGCTAATGATCCTAGTGCTGTCAGGGATTCTTCAATTCTTGGTAAAGGATAGGCATCCATGTGGGTGATTTGATGACGTTTTCTGTAATCCACACAGAATCTGATGTTGCCATCTTTTTTCCGGACAAGAACTAAGGGTGCAGCCCATGGACTATGGCTGTCTTGGATAAAATTGGAATCCTTCATCTCTCTGTTTCACAGATTGGTACATTGTTGGTGGTATAGGCCGGTACCTTTATTTTATTGGGGGGTGAGAACCGGTAGGGATAGTGTGTTTGATCCCACGGACTTCCCCATAATCCGTAGAGTGCTTACTAAAGGCTTGATGATGTTCCTTCATGATGTTCAAAACTCCTTCAATTTGGCTTTTGGGTGTAGAGCTGTCTCCCATGTTGAGTTCTTCCCACCATGGTGCAGGCGGGGTATGTTCTGGTGTACTGGAGCTCTGCGCAGATTGTCCTATTTTAGTAGTAGGCATGCTGATAATATCCTGGAAAGAGACTTGCAATAACTGAGCAACAGGATAAGGTTTATGGAGGGTAACATGGTGATCATTCAAGTTTATGAGACGGACAGGCACTTTTCCTTGGGAAACAGTCACTAAGCTCCTGGCAGCTCTTACTAGAGGATGGTCATCTAGCGCTAAGGGCTCTAGCATGGCTTGGTAGTCTTGACATTGAATTCCCAGGGCAGCATGGCAGAGTGTCTCTGTATTTGGCTTAAGGATCACAGGCTGGTTACCTCGTATGCGGACACAGCAGAATTCTCCTTTGCCATTGGTGAATTTCTGTTGTGCTCTTAGCACACAAATGGTCTGTTGTATGCTCCTTTTGGAGGCAGGTGAAGCAGTAGGCATAGATTGGTGTAATGCTTCAAGCATTTCATTGTAACAATTCCTAAGGACATTCATTCCTAGGATCATTGCAGAACCACCTTTGTCTTCGTCTTGTACAACAATAACACCTTGTCTAGGTAGGGTGGTTTTTCCTACTTGCAAAGTTGGTTCCCAATAACCTTGTATGGGTGCGGGTTTCCCGTTGCTGGCTGTAAGTTCCAACCAGGATTCTAGTGGTTGTGTAAGTTGGTCCTGATCCCAGTATTTATCAAATGCAGGCCGTAGGATGGTAGTGATCTGAGATCCGGTGTCCAGCATGGCGACAAAGGAAATTCCGTTAATTCGGATTGCTACTTTTGGACGGGATCCTACATATCTGGGCATCCAGTTGGGATCTTGTGGACCTATTGGTTTACCTCTCGAGGGGCGGTCTTCAGCCTTGAGGGTTTTTCTTTTAACTGCCAGCACATTGGTTCTGTATGTCCTATCTTATGACAGTAAGCATAAATAGGTCGCCTGCAGGTGTTAGAGCGGTCATTTTGGCTCCCGCCAGGACTTCCGGAATAGATATCTTTGTAGTCTTTTCGCACTAGTCTCTTATCCTCCATTAATAAAGGCTTCTCCCACTGTTCTAATTTCTGACACACCTTTTCTGAGCTTTTTGTCAAAAAGTTAACCTGTTCTGTCAAGGCTGCTTCGGCATCAGGGTCTGGAGTTTGGGCTACCTGACTGGCTACGGGGCAACATTTTGAAGGTATAGCAGATGTGTGGACAAGAGTTTCAGCAATTGTTATAGGCTTTGGCTGTGGACTCTTTCCTAGAATACTAATGGCTAGCTCTTTAAAGTCTAAGAATGTGACACTTGGGTGTTGTGCAGCTAACTTTCTCAACTGGCTTTTTAGATTGTCAGTGTTAACACCTTCAATGAATTGTTCCTTTAAAGTTTTATCTTGGTTCTCTGCCTCACGGGGGTCTACATGAACCACAGCTCTAAGGGCTTCTTGTAATGACAATGCAAAGTCTCTGAGTGACTCACCGGTTTGTTGTTTTGTGCTGAAGAACCTTATTTTGACTTCTGACACGGTCTTGGGTTCAAAGGTGGTGTAGAGTCTCTCAAAGATCTGTCCCAGTGTTCTTCTTTCAGAGCTAGGCCAGGACTTCACCTCCCGGAGTGTGGCCTCCCTCTAATTGGGCTAGAAGTATTTCCATTTGCTGCACTGTGGAGACAGGGTACAATCTGAACAAGGCACACATTTTCTCTTTAAAGTCTTTTAGGGTTTGAGTTTCTCCAGAATATCGGGGTAACCAAGGGGCCCCAAAGTAGCAGGTTAGTGGCATCATGCTGGCTGCTGCAGCGGCTGGTGTACTGGGGCCAGCTGCGACTGCTGTAGGGGATCCGCTGAGGGCAAGCTGCGTGGTTTCCTCTTGGACAGACATGGCAATGATAGTTTATTCAAATGCTGCAAGCTAAATTTGACTTTATACACTTTTTTAGATGGGGTTGCTATGGACAACGGTTGTGGGTGTATGGCCCTTTAAGAAGTGATCGGCCGGTGCAGGCCGGAGGTTATTGCGGAGTGAAATGTTAATTAAATGTCTCTTTATGACTGGGAATAGACTCTTTACAAGTTGCAGGCTTAAATCGTGGCTTGTACTTCTACCTCTCCCCGAACCAAATCTCGCGTTACGCGAGAGTACGTCACACGCAAGTCCCGTGCACGGCGCCTTTTCACAGCAGAGGAGGCGGTAACACAATTTGCATAAAACCCGGCCTCTCCGGACCGTTACAAGATTGTTGGGTGGCACTTTGAGTAATTACTTTGTATAAGGGGGTGGTGCTAATGCTCTTAGCACTGAAGGGGTGTAAAATTTTGAATTTCCCGCCAAGCTGCTCTGTGATCGCGCAGAAAATCACTACAAGTTCGTTAGGCAGCAATTTTGAATACAAAACAGTCCAGTCAAATACAGCAAGTAGCGCTACAAACTTTTCAAAAATCCACAATTTCACAGTTTTAACGATGTGGTTTTGTAGCAGATGAATAGCGCAATACATGCAGACAGTCTTTAAGCAGTTTTAACAGTTCTTTGGCCCAATAGAAGGAATAAACAGTTGGGACTCATTCACAATAGGCAATCCACAATAAAGCAAGGTTTTGCAAGTCCTGTTTTCACACAGCGCCAATTTCAATTATTGCAGTGCATAACAATACAACAATGCACAAGTCCAGTTATTAAAGGCTCAGAGGATATTGATCCTGTTCTATAAGGCACAGAGGAATATGAAATCCAGTTCTATAAGGCACAGAGGAATATAAAATCCAGTTCTATAAGGCACAGAGGATATTGATTCTGTTTGTAGTGATGCCAATTTTAATTATGCGGTATGCCTGAGCTTGCAGGGGAATTATGCGTGAGGTCACAGTGTGAACAATAGGTGGGCCGAGGTAAATACAGTTCTGGCTACTCACGGTTATGTCGTCCCTTGGCAGGCTCGCATAAGTGAAAAGGAGAACGCCACAAGGATTCTCTGGGGCACAATCGGGTGTAAGGGACAGTGGCCAGATGGTGGTTGGAGGTGCCCTTGGTGGTCTGTATTAATGTGCCAGTGGCAAGGTCCCTTGAAGTCGTGATGCCAGTACCTTTTGTATGGAGGTACAACCATTTACTGTAGTATCAATAGAGGAACTGAGTCTGTGGCAAGCAGGATGAAACTCAAAAGGGAACTTTACTATAGATGACGCTTGGTAACACATCCAATGCATTTAACAGTCTCAGTTCAGAGATAGACCTGCCGCAAGTCCTCTGCTGACAGGTGTAGGTTCCTCTCTATATGTTAGATAAGGAGATTGTAGCCTTACTGGTAGTGGAGTTCTGAAATGGTCCTGGTTACGGCTTGTGAAGTCGCCAAAGGCTGAAATATCCTTCACGGTGGAGTCCAAAGGTCCTAAGGCACTCAGAAGATGTGTCCAATAACCCTTTGGGGGTCTCCTTTCTGAAATATTTGAGATAGATGAAATACTTCAGCTCTGGCCTGAGATATGGCTGAGGGATAAAGATAACAGGCTGCAGTTGACACAACTGGTCTCTCAACTGCCATTGGAACTAGTTCTGAAACCTGATCTCTCTAGCTAGGCCTGAGCTAAGCTATATATATGGGAGCTGTTATCTCCCCCTAGTGGTGAGCTCAGTGTAAATTAATGCTAATACACCTGTTAGCAGGGAGGATGCATAAGGACACATAGCAATATATAGACAGGCCATAAAAGGAATATAAAGTACAGTACAACTTTGCAGTACCCACAAGGGTAGTGGGACGCTGCAATAGTGTAGCTGATAGTTTCCAGTGTAGGGTGTTAGGTACATTAGTTAGGTAGCTCATATATATAATCCAGATAGTTAGAGTTAGATAGTCAGTGTAGGTTAGTGAGTGAATAGTGTAGCTGATAGGGTCCACTGCAGGGTGTAGTGTAGGTTAGATAGAGATATAGTATAGTGTAGGCTTTTGCTGTCTGTTTCGTGTGTGAAAAAAAAAAAAAGTTTGTTTCTGTGTTTTAGTGTTTCGTCTGGGTAATGATTAGTGTTAGCGTCTTTTGTCTTTGAAAAAAACAACAAAAAAAGTATTTTTCTGTGTTTTAGGGTTAGGCTAGTATCACACTAGCGGCAGGGGAGTCCGGCAGGCTGTTTCGGCGGGTGAACAGCACGTCGGATCCATCCTGCAACTAGTTCACGTGTGCCCCCGAACTGCCGTTCTGTCCCCATTGACTATAATGGGCGGGGCAGAGTTCCGGCGGTGAGAGGCAGCCAGACTAAAAGTACTGCATGTCATACTTTTAGCCTGGCTGCCTCTCACCGTGCGCGGCCATGCTGCCGCCGGAAATCCGCCCAGCCCCCAATATAGTCAATGGGGCTGGAGCAGCAGTCCGGAGGCACACATGAACTAGTGGCAGGATGGATCCGACAGGCTGTTCAACTGCCGGACTCCCCTGCCACTAATGTGAAAGTACCCTTAGTGTTTTAGGGTTTCGTGTGGGTAGTGATTAGTGTAAGCATCTTTTGTCTGTGAAAAAAAAATACAAAAAAAGTATTTTTCTGTGTTTTAGGGTTAGTGTTTTAGGGTTTCGTGTCAGTAGTGATTAGTGTCAGCATGTTTTTTCTGTAAAAAAAAAACTACAAAAAAGAATTTTTCTGTGTTTTAGGGTTTTGTGTATATTTTATTTTACCTTTTTTGCCCCATTGTCCCCAACCCAATAACGTTGGCCCAAATTCCCTCATTATTTTCCTTATATATTTTTTTGGTATATGAAAACACATCATGAGTGCACGTGGGCGTGCCGGCAGCCGTGGTCGTGGTAGGAGAGTTAGTTCCAGTGCTGGACCTCTGCCAGCATGGTGTCGATCATCTACCCACGGAGGGGCGGTCACATGTGCCAGGGGTGTTTGCCTCATTCATGAATTTTTTGGGTATAGCAGCGACCCCATTTCACCTCAAGACGCCGAGGCAGTGGTGTCATTCGTGACACAAGCTAGTGCCACGTAGTCCTCTGCCCCGGCTCTGAGCAGCAGCAGCTCTCCGCCTTCTGCAGGACCAGCCCCCCAGCTCCCAAAAATCGACCCTGATGCTGTTTGACAGGGACATCTTGGGCGTGGTAATGCAGGAGAGTGAGCTAGAGGTTCGTCCGAATGCTCAGGATTTTTTGGAAGGGATGGAGGAGGAGGAGGAGGGGGTACCGCCCATCAGTACCCCAGTGACATCCCTTCCAACTGGTGCAGGTGGTTTCAGCCACCGAACCCCCGCACCTAGTCAGACCCAGGCATCAGCGAAGGGACAGCGGAGCCAGGTCAGGGGCTCCACGTCTGCTGTTCCCCTCAGTCAACCACTGGTTGACCATTGGTCTGACATTACTAGGGATGAAGAGGAGGGTGACTTAGAATGGGTGCCACCTCCCTTGTCAGGTAACAGCAGCACTGATGAGGAAGGTAGGCACCCGAGGCAAACGGTGTGCCAGGTCACCAGGGAGCCCAGTGGCAGGGGCTCCACTGGTATTGGTAGCAGGAGGCGGCAGCAGAAGCAGTTGCCACCTCTACCATTGCTCACCGACCCCAAACAGGTGCAAGCCAGCACCACCCTATCTGACAGGTGGTCGGTGCGTAAGTTGCCTGCTTGGGCTTACTTTACCCTGGCAGCAGATGATGTGACAATTGCCATCTGTCAGCTGTGCCATGCCAGGGTCAGGAGAGGGAGGTCTGTTGCTCGCCTGGGTACCAATGCCCTGACTCAGCACCTGAGAGTCAACCATTGGCGGGAGCAGGGCCGGTGCAAGGATTTTTGCCAACACAAGCGAAGCTACATTTTGGCACCCCCCCCCCTTCTCGCAGCTCATCTGGCCCTGGTCCCATCTGCAGCAGCTGGCTTCTCCTCTGTGTGGTCCTGGTATCTTCTCTCTGCTTCAGACAATCGCTGGTTTGAGGACCGTATTTTTTGCCCATTAAGACACACCGGCCAGTAAGACGCACCTAGGTTTTAGAGGAGGATAATAAGAAAAAAATATTTTCCATTACACCTCAGGTCAGACCAGCAATCAGACCCACCCCCATGTAAGCCATCAGCCCCCTATTGCCAGCCATCATGTCCCCATGTCAGCCATCATGGCCCCCATGTCAGCCATCATGCCCCCCCATGTCAGCCATCATGCCCCCCATGTCAGCCATCAGTACAAATAAAATGTAAAAAAATAACTCACCTCTCCTGCTCCTGGATGCCGCCGCTCCTCACCAGTGCTCTCTCTCTCTTCTTCCTGGTTCTCGGCTGTCAGCTGTGAAGGCTGCGCACAGTGAGGTTACATGGTACGTAGCCCTGTACAGAAGACAGCCGAGTGGAGGATCAGGAAGCGGTGAGTACAGATCCTTCACAACTTCCCGGTCCTCTGGTACTAATGAAGCACTTCCAAAATGGAAGCGCTTCAATAGAATTCGCCACACAAGACGCAGCGGCATTTTTCCCCCACTATGGGGAGAAAAAAAACTGCGTCCTATGGGGCGAAAAATACGGGGTATTTAAAAAATAATAATAATTTTGCATAGAAAAAACATTAATTTTCTTTGTGATCATCTAAGGTGATCATTAAAGCCTACTAGGCCAACAATGGGCCCACACTGCAGAATCATTGTTGTCTGGGTCACTTAACTGTCACTGAACTACCTCAGCACGACCATAGGCTTTGTAAAACCGCCATCGCCTGCAATCTCCCAAACATGCGCACGAGCACAGTCATCACTACACCAAGATTGACGCATAGAGGAATAAAATTTATGTCATGAGTGTGTCAACTATTGACAACTCTTTGTGGTTGTCTAAAATCTATTCAATACACGTCCCCTGATAGGGGACATAACAGGGATTAAACTGATAAGAATAGTACTACTTAACACACCACTCATACAGGGTGGCACAGTACATTGCACGGCGCACTCGCAGTGCCCCAAATTGGAAGTAAGAGGACCGACTAACCATCTTTTTCCATCTCCCGGTTCCTAAAATCTATTCCATACACCGGCCCCTGATAGGGGACGTAACAGGGATTAAAGTGATAGGAATAGTACTACTTAACACACCACTCATATAGGGTGGCACAGTACATTGCACGGCGCATGCGCAGTGCCCCAAATTGGAAGTAGGAGGACCGACCAACCATCTTTTTCCATCTCCCGGTTCCTAAAATCTATTCCATACACCGGACCCTGATAGGGGACGTAACAGGGATTAAACTGATAGGAATAGTACTACTTAACACACCACTCATATAGGGTGGCACAGTACATTGCACGGCGCACGTGCAGTGCCCCAAATTGGAAGTAAGAGGACCGACCAACCATCTTTTTCCATCTCGCGGTTCCTAAAATCTATTCCGTACACCGGCCCCTGATAGGGGACAAAACAGAGATTAAACTGGTAAGAACAGATTTTTTTAATAAAAAAAAAAAGAGAACAGCCTCTGCAGAGCTGGGTATGTTTTGGCCGTGTTACTGAACGCTCATGCACAATGGCTGTGGGCTCATGCGTCCTTTTGCGGAGGTGACAAACCTGGTCAGTCAAACCCAAGGCAACATCATCGACCTCATCCCATATGCGTTTTTTCTGGAGCGTGCCCTGCGAAGAGTGCTGGATCAGGCAGTAGATGAGCATGAAGAGGAAGAGTTGTGGTCACAATCACCACCAGAAGCAGCCTTGTCGTCGTTGATTGCTGGACCTGCGGCAACGCAGAGAGAGGAGTCTGAAGAAGAGGAGTCAGAGGAGGAAGGTGGCTTTGAGGAGCTGGAAGACCAACCACAGCAGGCGTCCTAGGGGGCTTGTTGTCACCTTTCGGTGACCCTTGGTGTTGTACGTGGCTGGGTGGAGGAAGAGACCTTCAATGACGTCAGTGAGGACAAGGAACGGGACATGGCTAGCTTGGTATCCAAACTAGTGCAAATGGGGAGTTTGCGGTTGTGCAAATGGACTGTTTCCGGTTGTTTGCGGTGCGTTAAACAGGGAGTTTGGTCTGTCATAGTTTGGTCTGTCACTGTGAAGCGGGCGTAACCTTTAGGCCCCTTTCACATGGGCGAGTATTCCGTGCGGGTGCGAAGCGTGAAGTGAACGCGTGGCACCCGCACTGAATCCGGACCTATTCATTTCTATGGGGCTGTGCACATGAGCGGTGATTTTCACACATCACTTGTTTTTATTGAGTTAAAATCGCAGCATGCTCTATATTGTGCGATTTTCACGCAGTCCCATAGAAGTGAATGGGGCTGCGTGAAAAACGCAATTCATCCGGATACCATGCGTTGCGTTACTAAACAATACTCATGGGAATTTAAAGACAGGAAGTAGGCGTTTCTCAGCGTCTGTCTGCGTCTGGCTGCGTCAGTTTGGTGTCTGAAGAGGGAGAAAGTTGGCTGCATAAACTTTTCAGCCCTTGCAGAGCCCAAAAATGCCAAAAACACCACGCGTCCTTGACGTAGAAAAGCTTATTGTCCTGGTGCAGGAGAGGCCCTGCATCTGGGATCTTCGGTCTGGGGAGTACCAGGACCGTTATAAAAAGGACGCCGCCTGGACGGAGATTACCCAGGATCTTTTTGCCCCAATCTGGGAGAAGACACAAGGCCCAAGTAGAAGGAATTTAAGTAAGTACACAATGTATACATGTTTGAGCCTTTCAGTACTCCCTAGTATATAGTCGTAGTTATACGTTAGTGTTCCTAGTATATAGGCGTTAATTTACTATTTTTTTAAGAATAGATGTAGATATTGATACCTGTTCCTTTCATGTCTTTGTATTACCAGTTGAAGAGGTCAAGAATCGTTGGCGGAGCTGCAGGGACCGGTTCTGCAAAGAAATGAAACATCGTGGGCGGAGCGGGGCTGGTCCCCCCAAGAAAAGACCCTATCTTTTCCGGGAGCAGCTGATGTTCCTGCATGATGTTATGGAGCTGCGTCCGTAAGTCCATTTTAGTCATACTGAAATGGTCATTTGAGTTGTATTTATGGTATACACATATAGGTTACAGATGTAGCAGGGTAGACACACATGCTTTATGTGACATATGATGCTAACTAAATGCTAATAAATGCATTATGCAATAGCTTTTCACTGCATTTTGCTTAAAGATAACATGATTATTATAGACATTCAAGTTAAAGAGTGTGTGTGTTATTCCTGCTACATCTGTACTTATAATGTAACTAAAGTATTGAAATTTCAACATATGTTTTTTAATTTTCTAATGTTTTTAGAACTGAGGACAACCTAGAGGAGGAAGGTGATGAGTCAGGCCCGCACCAATCAGGTGCATGTGAGGAGGACACCACATGAGCCCAGAAAGTGGACCAGGACCCAGCATAGCACCATCAAGGCCTCCTGCAGCATCTGGTGGCTATCCCCCCCCCCCCCCCCCCCCTCTGGCTCTACCCAGCAGGGCCAGACGACGGGCAATGCCTCCTGCCGAATCTAACATAAATTTGCAAGTTCTAGATTATTTATCTAGAGCACGGCAGGAGGATCATCATGACATGTTTGCCCGTAGTCTGGCCCATTTTATGCGTCAGCTACCTCCTGAACGACTAATGCAAACCAGAACTGCAATAGAAATAGTTCTAGAGGTAGCTAATCGCCCACAAGAGCCGACCGATATGTATGATGCCCTCGAAAGCCTGCGCTGTCATGGGAACATATTTAGCCCCCACCACCCCCCAGGTAGTCAGCCCTCACAGGGCCCCCAACAATTTCCTCCCTAAAGGGATCCCTATGGGCCACCAATTGTACCATATGTGCCACAGTATCAGGGGGAACCCAGTTATAGTCAGCAGGGCCCATCGTCCAGTCAACCTGGCCCAAGCCAATACTCTGGACCCCCTTCCCAGCAACAATTTACTGGACCTCCTTATCAGGGCCCATCGTCCAGTCAACCTGGGCCTAGTCACTACTCTGGACCCCCTTACCAGCAACAATTTACTGGACCTCCTTATCAGGGCCCATCGTCCAGTCAACCTGGGCCTAGTCACTACTCAGGGCCTCCTTCACAGCAACAAATTTCTGCCCCTCATTATCAGGGAGCCTCGTCGTCATCAAGACGTTATGTAAATTTATAATTTATATTTGTTTACTATTTTTTTTTTTGAAAAGCCTGAGTATATTGGAATATAGTGTGCAATAAAACACTTTTATTTTTCAAGTTTATAATTGTTAACTTTTGTGTTTATTTTGCAGAAACACACACAATACAATATAGATTTATGATTTGTGGAAAACATCATTAGCCACAAAAGATCCATACATTTTTAATTTTTTAATCACAATCTGTAAACACACATTAATGTATTGGCTTTCTCGGCAATAATTAAAGAACTTTGGAGGGTGCGCACGGAGCTCAGCGTACAAGCCAACAAAGAGACCTTTGCTGGCCCGCTGCGAAAGTATAGGATGCACCCACATACGCTTCCTCCGCGGCTCCTCCTCAATCATTTCTGGCTGCTCTCCAAAATAACGGGACACCAGCCAGTGCAAAAAGACATGGTCAGTTGATGACAGGGTGAAAGTGGACATCCTGCAAAGGATAATCCAATAACAAAGACACACGTCAACCACACAAAAACCACTCCACAAAAAAAATGGAGCTGTCCAACAAAACACTGCATGCTGGGGCTATTTATATTGTCTTTGCAGTTACAGGTGAATCTAGTTGATGGATCAGTTTTTTTTCATGCAAGTGAAAAATGCATGCCACACGCGCGTGAAACGCGACGCAATCGCATAGTAAAATTACAGCACTCTCATGAAAAAACGCAAGCTTTTCACTGAACGCATCCCGAACGCATCCGGCCAAAAAACATGACGCCCGTGTGAAAGAGGCCTTACACTACCTGATTGATAAAACATCATACCTGATGTTTTAAAGCACGTTATTCCAAACAATTTAGGAATGTTAGGTGATTTATGCCCTTTATGGATTAAAACCCGACTTTGCGTCAACTCCGTAATTTTCCATGGGAGTTTTGCCATGGAGCCCCCTCCGGCATGCCACAGTCCAGGTGTTAGTCCCCTTGAAACAACTTTTCCATCACTATTGTGACCAGAAAGAGTCCCTGTGGGTTTTAAAAATCGCCTGCCTAATGAAGTCTATGGATGGTCGCCCGGTTCGCCCGTTCGTGAACATTTGTGGAAATTCGCATTTGCCGTTAGCGAACGGAAAATTTTATGTTTGCAACATCTCTATTCTCTACCTTACAATGCAGCAGTGGTCATAAGATCACCACTCTTCCTATATATTTCTCTAAAAAAAAATTGTTATTGAAGTATTTTGTCAACATGAAGCATTACATGAGCATCATGACAGATCTGGTTCAGAGGATTCTTGTGCCATGCTCTCCAGGGAAAATATGTGTAGACATATTCCACATTGGGGAAGGTAGGATCCCCGGCTCAGAGCTGTTTAATCAGTGAGCACTGGCAATGTTCCACCAAGATATTGTTCTGCTGTCTAAGGCTTTATATAGTAAAGAAGATTCCTTTATAGTTCTAGATATAATGTGAAGAAAATTGAGCTTTCACTGCACTCCCCCAATTCCAAATATGTCCCTCAATTCAATCGTCATTCTGTCCTTTTGGCTTACTTTCTTTCCTCTGGCCGCAGCAATTATATATCCGTGATGTTAAGACCCCATACACATAAGGAAAGGAAAAAAGTTGGCCAAACTCACCAATTGTGGCAGATTATCTTATAGGTATGCAGGTGTGCCCTCTTTCTCTCAACATCAGATATTTTGATCTTGAATACTCATCTCAGGGTAGATAGGCCACCATCAGAGCTGTCTGGCAGCAGTTTACTCCTGTATCACCACTGCTGTCACATGCATTCTTAACCAAACCAATCATGCATGTTTAGAGGAAGTCAGAAGGAATAGCTGTCAGCTTTTGTTTAACTAGGATCCTCTGGGATGTGTTTTTAGAAGGAAGGCAGAGCTAAAACTGATAAAACCTGTCCCCAGGCCCGGATTTGCCATGAATCGAGATGAGCATGTAAAGTATCTGAGGGGCTCAATTTATTCTCATAGGCCCAAGGCCTATAGTGGTCACACAATAAGGGGGTGGGGGGTGGGGGCATGCTATATACTGGGAGCACTATGGCGTGGAGGCTATATACTGGGGGCAATATAGAAGGGCAATGCTAAATATTGGGGGCATTACAGAGGGGGACGACCATCCTAAATACTGGGAGCACTACAGAGGGGCCCTTATAAATACTGGGAGCACTAAAGAGGGGGTCATTATAAATAATGGGGCACTACAGAAGAGGGCATTATAAATACTGGGGGCACTACCGAGGGGGACATTATAAATACTGGGGCACTAAAGAAGGGGGCAATATAAATACTGGGTCACTACAGAAAGGGGCCATGCTAAATACTGGAGGCACTACAGAGGGAGCATTATAAATAGTGGGATGTTCAGACAGGGACCGTGCTAAATAGTGTGGGTTTTATTATAAATATTAAGTGCACTATAAGGGTGCATGCACCCGCACTGAATCCTGACCCATTCATTTCAATGGGTCTGTGTACATGAGCAATTTTTTCACGCATCAGTTATGCTTTGCGTGAAAAACGCAGCATGTTCTATATTCTGCATTTCTCATGCAGCCCTGGCCCCATATAAGTGAATGGGGCTTCAGTGAAAAGCCTCATGCACACAACCGTTTTTTTTTTTAAGGTCTGCAAAAACGGGGTCCGTAGGTCCGTGATCCGTGTCTGTTTTTTCTTCCGTGAGTCTTCCTTGATTTTTGGAGGCTCCACGGACATGAAGAAAAAATCATTTTGGTGTCCGCCTGGCCGTGCGGACCCAAACGGATCCATCCTGACTTACAATGCAAGTCAATAGGGACGGATCCGTTTGACGTTGACACAATATGGTGCAATTGCAAACGGATCCACGGTGATGGACCATGTGATTGGAGCATGTGATCTGACGTCACCACAGGTCCTAGCCGGTAATTCATCATTAAAGAAATAAAGAAGAGACCGGGAACTACGTGATCAAGAGGAGAGGGTGAGTTAATTTTTTTATTTTTTTTAACCCCTCCAGCGCTATTTTACTATGCATTCTGTATTCAGAATGCTATTATTTTCCCTTATAACCATGTTATAAGGGAAATAATACAGTGAATAGACTGTCATCTAGCAACCATGCGTGAAAATCACACCGCATCTGCACTTGCTTGCGGATGCTTGCGATTTTCACTCAGCCCCATTCTAACGCAGAATATAGAGCATGCTGCGATTTTCAAGCATTGCAGAAGTGATGCGTGAAAAAAACACTCATGTACACAGCTCCATTGAAATGAAAAGTGCCTGATTCAGTGCGGGTGCAATTCGTTCACCTCCCGCATTGCACCCGCGCGGAAATCTCGCCTGTGTGAACTCAGCCTAAGAGGGAGATTTATCAAACTGACCTAAAGGAAAACTGGCTTAGTTGCCCATAGCAACCAGTCAGATGCCAACTTTCATTTTCCAAAGGTGTTCTGAATAATGAAAGGTAGAATCGAATTAGTTGCTATTGGCGACTAAGCCAGTTTTCCATTTAGGCTATGTTGATAAATCTTCCCTAATGTTATTCACACACAGAGTTTCAATTCTGGCGGCATGTCTGCTCCAGCAGGGAGCGCTACCTGCATTATGGATGTTTATATTAAGTGTTGACTGCAAGCAGTAACTATGATTCTGTGACAGAAAACTTTCCAATGCACTTTTAAAGCTATCTGCTTGCTGTCAGCAAATGAAAACATGAATGGGAGAGGAAGCTGTAATTACACCCCACTGCGGCTAAAATGCATATGGTGTGCAAGATCTGCTGTGGCCGTGGCCTCTTCAAACAGCTGATTGACAGGGGTGCTGGTATCCCCACCAGATATTGATGATCTATTCTAAGGATAGGCCATCAGTATCTAGCTTAGCCAAAAATATTATTTAATACTGTCAGAAAAAAATAGCAAGGGCAAAGTATTGTCAGTAAAGATGAATGAATTGACGTTGACGAAGTGGAATTCAATCAGAATTTCAGCAAACATTTTATTTATTTATTCATTTAATTTCCTTGCGCTTCGTGGTAACTAGAGATGTACGAATTTCTCAAAAATTCGATTTGGTCAGTTCGCCGAATTTTCCAAAAAGATTTGATTAGATCAGAATTTATTTGTGGCGAATCTTGTTAAAAAAAGGTATTTCCTGGGTGCAGAGAGCATGTATAGTGGCGTAGAACACTGTGCCTTGCAGAAACACACATAGGGAGTCTGCTGTGGTAGTGAAACAATACAGTAAGTCAGTATGACACTCTTCACTCTTAGAATCACTGCACACTTCACTTATTTGGGCAGTTTTGGGGCCAAAACGGACCAAATAACTTAAGTGTTAACTCAGCCTTAGTGCCATGTATAAAGAACCGTGTAGAGGCACAAGATCCTACTATAGCGTGAAAGAGCACACTCCTTTTACACCGATTCACTGATTCCACATAGATTTCTACAGAACCTATTCTATTAAATGCAGATAAAAGTAGAGCCCCCCTGACAGAGTGGAGAGGGTATCAGCAGTAAGTTTGTGTTGACGTCACAGATTATTTTTCCTTTCCTCCGATCCGTCAGAACAATAACCCCCAAAAGCAGATCCTGTCTGTTCAGCTTCAGCCTACACATGGTCAGAATTTGACCAGTAATTCATCAGCATTGCTAAGGCAAAAAAAAAAAACAGGGTGGGATCCAAAACAAAGATGACAAGTGAATAGAAAATTTGCAAGTCTTCTGTGTTTTGTACCCACTCCTGCTTTTGGATACCAAATCAGAATCCAATTGTGATGCAAAATAGGGAACGTGTCATATAGGTCTTACAGCTGCTACATAGACAGGACCCGTTGTGTGTCTAATTTTTTCTTCCTTCTGACAGATTAGAAGTAGCATGAGGAGAAAACAGAGTGGCAAGGTGGCAACATGAGGAGACCACAGAGGGGTGAGGTGGCAGCAGCATTAGGAGAGCACAAAATACAAAATGGCCCAGTGACATAGTGGTGAGGAGGCAGCAGCGTGAGGAGACCACAGAGTGGTGAGGTGGCAGCAGCATTAGGAGACCACAGAGTAGCCCAGTGACAGAGTGTTGAGTTGGCAGCAGTATGAGGAGACCACAGAGTAGTGAGGTGGCAGCAGCCTAAGGAGACCACAGAGTTGCCCAATGACACAGTGTTGAAGTGGTAGCCGCATGAGGAGACCAAAAAATGGTGAGTTGGCAGCAGCATGAGGAGACCACAGAGTGGTGAGGTGGCAGCAACATGAGGAGACCACAGGTTATCCCAGTGACAGAGTATTGAGTTGGCAACAGCATGAGGAGACCACAGAGTGGTGAGTTCGCAACAGTATGAGGCGACCACAAAGTGGTGAGGTGGCAGCAGCATGAGGAGACCACAGAGTGGCCCATGGACAGATTGGTGAGGTGAAAGCAGCATGAGGACACCCCAGAGTGGCCCAGTGACAGAGTGGTGAGGTGTCAGCAGCAGGAGCAGACCACAGAGTGGCTCAGTGACAGAGAGGTGAGGTGGCAGCAGCATGAGATGACCAAAGAGTGGCCCAGTGACAGAGTGTTAAGTTGGCATCAGCATGAGGAGACCATTGCGTGGCCCAATGACAAAGTGTTGAGGTGGCAGCAGCATGAAGAGACCACAGAGTGGTGAGGTGGCAGCAGAATGAGGAGACCACAGAGTGGCCCAGTGACAGAGTGTCAAGTTGGCAACAGCATGAGGAGACCACAGAGTGGCCCAATGACAGAGTAATGAGGTGGTAGCAGCATGAGGAGACCACAGAGTGGCCCAATGACAGAGTGTTTAGTTGCCAGCAGCATGAGCAAACCACAGAGTTTCCCAATGACAGAGTGTTGAGGTGGCAGCAGCATGAGGACACCAAAGAGTAGGGAGGTGGTAGCAGCATGAGTAGACCACATAGTGGTGAGGGTGCAGCAGCATGAGGAGTACACAGAGTGTTGAGTTGGCAGCTGCATGAGGAGACCACAGAGTGGCCCAGTGCAGAGTGTTAAGTTGGCAGCAGTATGAGGAGACCACAGAGTGGCCAGTGACATAACGGTGAGGTGACAGTAGCATGAGCATACCACAGAGTGGCCAAATGACATAGTGTTGAGATGGCAGCAGCATGAGGAGGCCACAGAGTAGTGAGTTAGCAGCAGCATGAGGAGACCAAAGAGTATTGAGGTGGCAGCAGCATGAGTAGACCACAGATTTGTGAGGTGGCAGCAGCATGAGGAGACCACAGAGTGTTGAGTTGGCAGCAGCATGAGATGACCAAAGAGTGGCCCAGTGACAGAGTTTTAAGTTAGCATCAGCATGAGGAGACCACAGCGTGGCCCAATGACACAGTGTTGAGGTGCCAGCAGCAGTTTGAGGAGACCATAGAGTGGTGTTCGAAGCAGCATAAAGAGACCACAGAGTGGTGAGGTGGCCCAGTGACAGAGTATAGAGTTGGCAGCAGCATGAGGAGGCCACAGAGTGGTGAGGTGGCAGCAGCATAAGGTGACCATAGCCCCCAGTAGTAGTAAAGCTCACCATAAATGCCCCCTAGTAGTAATATTTCTACTTATAATATGACAGTACAAGAAATACCCCTGCTTAGTGACCGCAGTTGAGCTAATGTCCCCATAATATATGCCAATATAAAATACCCCTATATAGTGCCCCAGTAAATGCCCCTATAGTTGCTCCTTTCCCCATTTCCATAGTGCCCCGATAATTTGCCAGTATAAAATACCCCATCTTAGTGCCACAAGCACATGCCTTTATTGTGCTCCTCTCCCGCTTTCCCATAGTGCCCCCCATAATATGCCAGTAAAAAAATGCCCCTTCGTAGTGCCCCCAGCAGATGCTCTTATAGTTCTCCTCTCCCCCATAATATGCCAGTAAAAAATGCCCCTTCTTAGTGCCCTTCATAATGTGTCAGTAAAAAATCCCCCTTCTTACTGCTACCAGATGCCCCCATTATGTTCCAGTAAAAAATAATCCCCCTTCTTAGTGCCACCAGATGCCCCCATAAAATGCCAGTAAAAAATCCCCCTTCTTAATGCCACCAGATGCCCCCATAGTGCATCTCTCCCCCATAGTGCCCCCATAATGCACCAGTAAAACATGCCCCTTCTTAGTGCCACCAGATGCCCCCATAGTGCTCCTCTCCCCCATAGTTCCCCCATAAAGTGCCAGTTAAAAATGCCCCTTATTAGTGCCACCAGATACCCCATAGTGCTGCTCTCCCCTATAGTGCCTCCCATGTGCCAGTAAAAAGTGCCCACTTAGTGCCAGATGCCATAGTGCCCACTATAATGTGGCAGTAAAAAAATGCCATAGTGCCCCCAAATAATGCCGCTATAGTGCCACCAGATGCCCTATAATGCCACTCTCCCCTATAGTGCCTCCCATAATGTGCCAGTAAAAAATGTCCCCTTAGTGCCACAAGATGCCATAGTGCCCCCCATAAAATGCCAATAAAAATACCCCTTTAGAGCCTCCAGATGCCCCCATAGTGTACCACTCCCCCATAGTGCCCCAAATAATGCCCCTATAGTGCCACCAGATACCCCATAGTGCTCACAAAAATTGAGGCAGTAAAAAAAATGCCCCCAGATGCCCCCAAAAAATGGGCCAGAAATAAATGCCCCCAGATGCCTCCACAGTGCCCACCCTCCCAAAAAATTAGGTCAGTAAGAAATGCCCTAGTGTCACCAGGTGCCCCCTATAATGTGCCATCTATAAAAAAAAACACTAATACTTACCTTCATGAGGCTAGCAGCAATGCAATGCAGGCCTCTTCTTGCCTGTGTCCCCTGCAGTGTGCTGCTCGGCTCAGGCGTTGTGATGATAATGATGTCATTGCGCCGCCTGAGCCAGCCTCTGATAGGCTGCAGGCACTAGTGCTTGCAGCCGATATGAAGAACGGGGAAGGGAGACGCCTCTCCCTCCCCTGCTCTGCCGCAGCACAGCCATCTGTATCGCTGTCCTGAGGACGGCGATACAGATTAATATGGAGATGAGCGTTTCCGCAATGGAAGCACTCATCTCCTATTGCCTCCCCACCACCACCCACAATTAGAACCAGGGCCACGCCGCCTGTGGAAATTGGCGGTGCGGCACTGAGAGATAAAAAATAAATAAATATATATATATATGGCAAATGAGGTTCAATGTGGACAAATGTAAAGTTATGCATCTTGGTAGGAATAATCTCTGTTCTTCATTAGTGATGTCCCGAACTATTCGCCGGCGAATAGTTCACGGCGAACATAGCTTGTTCGCGTTCGCCGCTGCGGGGGAACATATGCGATGTTCGGTCCGCCCCCTATACATCATCATTGAGTAACTTTTGACACTCTACCTCACAGTCAGCAGACACATTCCAGCCAATCAGCAGCAGACCCTCCCTCCCAGACCCTCCCACCTCCAGGACAGCATCCATTTTAGATTAATTCGGAATCTGCATTCACAGAGAGAGGAGGGAGAGTACTGCTGCTGCTGATTCAATAGGGAAAGCGTTAGCCAGGACATTGTTCTGTGTCCACAGACTCATCTGCTGTAAGGACAGCATCCTGACAGCACCCCAAAAAGCCCTTTTCAGGGCTGGTACATCAGTGTGCTTTTTTTTTCATATATATATATATATTGCAGTTGCCTGGCTGCCCGTGTGTGAAGAGGCTGCAGGCTCAGTCATAGACAGCACTTTGTGCACAGTGCACACCATTCATACAGGGTGTGACAGAAAATACCTTGCAGATAAAAAAAAATTTCAATTTAATATTTTTCTGTGATCTAATCACATTTGCAAGCCCGTGTGTGTCAGGCACCCACACATACTGTATTGTGGCCAATGGCAAGTGGCTGGCTAGGCCTGCACTTATACCGTTACAGGGTGTCATTCACCCAAATACCTTTCAGAAAAAAAAAATTAAATTTTACATTTAACTGTGATCTAATCACATTTGAAAGCCCGTGTGTGTCAGGCCCCCACACATACTGTATTGTGTCCACTGGCTAGTGGCTGGTTAGGCCTGCACTCATACCGTTACAGGGTGTCATTCAGTCAAATACCTTGCAGAAAAAAAAATTATATTTAAAATTTAACTGTGATCTAATCACATTTGCAAGCCCGTGTGTGTCAGGCGCCCACACATACTGTATTGTGGCCACTGACTAGTGGCTGGCTAGGCCTGCACTCATACCGTTACAGGGTGTCATTCACCCAATACCTTTCAGGAAAGAAAAATTATATTTTAAATTTAACTGTGATCTAATCACATTTGCAAGCCCGTGTGTGTCAGGCCCCAACACATACTGTATTGTGTCCACTGGCTAGTGGCTGGTTAGGCCTGCACTCATACCGTTACTGTCATGGAAGGTGTACAGGAAACAAGACAACACAAAATGAATATATGACTCACTGGATCCAAAACTAAGGAACAAAAAGGGAGACCCCTGCATCAGACCTGGCACTCTCCCTGACTGCTCAGCCCAATGGTAGATGATCGCATATCCTCGTACCTCGACTGTATTACACCTGAACACCCTATAATAGTGAGGGGACACGACCACCGGCTCCCTACACTAGACACGGAGGGAGTCAGGGTCACCTGGGATCCAGCAAACAGAAAAACACAAAAGAATGCACAACACTTATCTTGTAGTAGACTGGGAAATAGGATCAGCATGCACACACACTCCAGGAAGTTGTATAAACCGCACACTAATGCACTATGGGGAGGAATTTAAAGGGATGCAATCAGTCCAACTACATGACAGCTGAGAGAGGCTAACGAGATGAGGAACTGAAAGCAAAACAAAGGAAGCTCAAGGAGGAGGTTCTGAAAGGCATCTGTCAGAGCTTCTCAGATGTCTGGTGGTGACAGTTACAGGGTGTCATTCACCCAAATACCTTTCAGAAAAAAAAAATGCTATTTAAAATTTAACTGAGATCTAATCACATTTGCAAGCCCGTGTGTGTCAGACGCCCACACATACTCTATTGTGGCTACTGGCTAGTGGCTGGCTAGGCCTGCACTCATACCGTTACAGGGTGTCATTCACCCAAATACCCAAATGCTATTTAAAATTTAACTGTGATCTAATCACATTTGCAAGCCCGTGTGTGTCAGGCCCCCACATATACTCTATTGTGTCCACTGGCTAGTGGCTGGTTAGGCCTGCACTCATACCGTTACAGGGTGTCATTCACCCAAATACCTTTCAGAAAAAAATATTTATATTTTAAATTTAACTGTGATCTAATCACATTAACAAGCCTGTGTGTGTTAGGCCCCCACACATACTGTATTGTGTCCACTGGCTAGTGGCTGGTTAGGCCTGCTCTCATACCATTACAGGGTGTCATTCACCCAAATACCTTTCAGAAAAAAAAAATATATGTTAAATTTAACTGTGATCTAATCACATTTGCAAGCCCGTGTGTGCCCGGCTCCCACACATACTGCATTGTGGCCACTGGCTAGTGGCTGGCTAGGCCTGCACTCATACCGTTACAGGGTGTCATTCACCCAAATACCTTTCAGAAAAAAAAATGCGATTTAAAATTTAACTGAGATCTAATCACATTTGCAAGCCCGTGTGTGTCAGGCGCCCACACATACTGTATTGTGTCCACTGGCTAGTGGCTGGTTCGGCCTGCACTCATACCGTTACAGGGTGTCATTCACCCAAATACCTTTCAGAAAAAAAAATGCTATTTAAAATTTAACTGTGATCTAATCACATTTGCAAGCCCGTGTGGGTCAGGCCCTCACACATAATCTATTGTGTCCACTGGCTAGTGGCTGGTTAGGCCTGCACTCATACCGTTACAGGGTGTCATTCACCCAAATACCCAAATGCTATTTAAAATTTAACTGTGATCTAATCACATTTGCAAGCCCGTGTGTGTCAGGCCCCCACATATACTCTATTGTGTCCACTGGCTAGTGGCTGGTTAGGCCTGCACTCATACCGTTACAGGGTGTCATTCACCCAAATACCTTTCAGAAAAAAATATTTATATTTTACATTTAACTGTGATCTAATCACATTTACAAGCCCGTGTGTGTTAGGCCCCCACACATACTGTATTGTGTCCACTGGCTAGTGGCTGGTTAGGCCTGCTCTCATACCGTCACAGGGTGTCATTCACCCAAATACCTTTCAGAAAAAAAAAAAAAAAAATTAATTTAACTGTGATCTAATCACATTTGCAAGCCCGTGTGTGTCCGGCTCCCACACATACTGCATTGTGGCCTCTGGCTAGTGGCTGGCTAGGCCTGCACTCATACCGTTACAGGGTGTCATTCACCCAAATACCTTTCAGAAAAAAATATTTATATTTTAAATTTAACTGTGATCTAATCACATTAACAAGCCTGTGTGTGTTAGGCCCCCACACATACTGTATTGTGTCCACTGGCTAGTGGCTGGTTAGGCCTGCTCTCATACCATTACAGGGTGTCATTCACCCAAATACCTTTCAGAAAAAAAAAATATATGTTAAATTTAACTGTGATCTAATCACATTTGCAAGCCCGTGTGTGCCCGGCTCCCACACATACTGCATTGTGGCCACTGGCTAGTGGCTGGCTAGGCCTGCACTCATACCGTTACAGGGTGTCATTCACCCAAATACCTTTCAGAAAAAAAAATGCGATTTAAAATTTAACTGAGATCTAATCACATTTGCAAGCCCGTGTGTGTCAGGCGCCCACACATACTGTATTGTGTCCACTGGCTAGTGGCTGGTTCGGCCTGCACTCATACCGTTACAGGGTGTCATTCACCCAAATACCTTTCAGAAAAAAAAATGCTATTTAAAATTTAACTGTGATCTAATCACATTTGCAAGCCCGTGTGGGTCAGGCCCTCACACATAATCTATTGTGTCCACTGGCTAGTGGCTGGCTAGGCCTGCACTCATACCGTTACAGGGTGTCATTCACCCAAATACCTTTCAGAAAAAAAAATGCGATTTAAAATTTAACTGAGATCTAATCACATTTGCAAGCCCGTGTGTGTCAGGCGCCCACACATACTGTATTGTGTCCACTGGCTAGTGGCTGGTTCGGCCTGCACTCATACCGTTACAGGGTGTCATTCACCCAAATACCTTTCAGAAAAAAAAATGCTATTTAAAATTTAACTGTGATCTAATCACATTTGCAAGCCCGTGTGGGTCAGGCCCTCACACATAATCTATTGTGTCCACTGGCTAGTGGCTGGTTAGGCCTGCACTCATACCGTTACAGGGTGTCATTCACCCAAATACCCAAATGCTATTTAAAATTTAACTGTGATCTAATCACATTTGCAAGCCCGTGTGTGTCAGGCCCCCACATATACTCTATTGTGTCCACTGGCTAGTGGCTGGTTAGGCCTGCACTCATACCGTTACAGGGTGTCATTCACCCAAATACCTTTCAGAAAAAAATATTTATATTTTACATTTAACTGTGATCTAATCACATTTACAAGCCCGTGTGTGTTAGGCCCCCACACATACTGTATTGTGTCCACTGGCTAGTGGCTGGTTAGGCCTGCTCTCATACCGTCACAGGGTGTCATTCACCCAAATACCTTTCAGAAAAAAAAAAAAAAAATTAATTTAACTGTGATCTAATCACATTTGCAAGCCCGTGTGTGTCCGGCTCCCACACATACTGCATTGTGGCCTCTGGCTAGTGGCTGGCTAGGCCTGCACTCATACCGTTACAGGGTGTCATTCACCCAAATACCTTTCAGAAAAAAATATTTATATTTTAAATTTAACTGTGATCTAATCACATTAACAAGCCTGTGTGTGTTAGGCCCCCACACATACTGTATTGTGTCCACTGGCTAGTGGCTGGTTAGGCCTGCTCTCATACCATTACAGGGTGTCATTCACCCAAATACCTTTCAGAAAAAAAAAATATATGTTAAATTTAACTGTGATCTAATCACATTTGCAAGCCCGTGTGTGCCCGGCTCCCACACATACTGCATTGTGGCCACTGGCTAGTGGCTGGCTAGGCCTGCACTCATACCGTTACAGGGTGTCATTCACCCAAATACCTTTCAGAAAAAAAAATGCGATTTAAAATTTAACTGAGATCTAATCACATTTGCAAGCCCGTGTGTGTCAGGCGCCCACACATACTGTATTGTGTCCACTGGCTAGTGGCTGGTTCGGCCTGCACTCATACCGTTACAGGGTGTCATTCACCCAAATACCTTTCAGAAAAAAAAATGCTATTTAAAATTTAACTGTGATCTAATCACATTTGCAAGCCCGTGTGGGTCAGGCCCTCACACATAATCTATTGTGTCCACTGGCTAGTGGCTGGTTCGGCCTGCACTCATACCGTTACAGGGTGTCATTCACCCAAATACCTTTCAGAAAAAAAAATGCTATTTAAAATTTAACTGTGATCTAATCACATTTGCAAGCCCGTGTGGGTCAGGCCCTCACACATAATCTATTGTGTCCACTGGCTAGTGGCTGGTTAGGCCTGCACTCATACCGTTACAGGGTGTCATTCACCCAAATACCCAAATGCTATTTAAAATTTAACTGTGATCTAATCACATTTGCAAGCCCGTGTGTGTCAGGCCCCCACATATACTCTATTGTGTCCACTGGCTAGTGGCTGGTTAGGCCTGCACTCATACCGTTACAGGGTGTCATTCACCCAAATACCTTTCAGAAAAAAATATTTATATTTTACATTTAACTGTGATCTAATCACATTTACAAGCCCGTGTGTGTCAGGCCCCCACACATACTGTATTGTGTCCACTGGCTAGTGGCTGGTTCGGCCTGCACTCATACCGTTACAGGGTGTCATTCACCCAAATACCTTTCAGAAAAAAAAATGCTATTTAAAATTTAACTGTGATCTAATCACATTTGCAAGCCCGTGTGGGTCAGGCCCTCACACATAATCTATTGTGTCCACTGGCTAGTGGCTGGTTAGGCCTGCACTCATACCGTTACAGGGTGTCATTCACCCAAATACCCAAATGCTATTTAAAATTTAACTGTGATCTAATCACATTTGCAAGCCCGTGTGTGTCAGGCCCCCACATATACTCTATTGTGTCCACTGGCTAGTGGCTGGTTAGGCCTGCACTCATACCGTTACAGGGTGTCATTCACCCAAATACCTTTCAGAAAAAAATATTTATATTTTACATTTAACTGTGATCTAATCACATTTACAAGCCCGTGTGTGTCAGGCCCCCACACATACTGTATTGTGTCCACTGGCTAGTGGCTGGTTAGGCCTGCTCTCATACCGTCACAGGGTGTCATTCACCCAAATACCTTTCAGAAAAAAAAATAAAAAATTAATTTAACTGTGATCTAATCACATTTGCAAGCCCGTGTGTGTCCGGCTCCCACACATACTGCATTGTGGCCTCTGGCTAGTGGCTGGCTAGGCCTGCACTCATACCGTTACAGGGTGTCATTCACCCAAATACCTTTCAGAAAAAAATATTTATATTTTAAATTTAACTGTGATCTAATCACATTAACAAGCCTGTGTGTGTTAGGCCCCCACACATACTGTATTGTGTCCACTGGCTAGTGGCTGGTTAGGCCTGCTCTCATACCATTACAGGGTGTCATTCACCCAAATACCTTTCAGAAAAAAAAAATATATGTTAAATTTAACTGTGATCTAATCACATTTGCAAGCCCGTGTGTGCCCGGCTCCCACACATACTGCATTGTGGCCACTGGCTAGTGGCTGGCTAGGCCTGCACTCATACCGTTACAGGGTGTCATTCACCCAAATACCTTTCAGAAAAAAAAATGCGATTTAAAATTTAACTGAGATCTAATCACATTTGCAAGCCCGTGTGTGTCAGGCGCCCACACATACTGTATTGTGTCCACTGGCTAGTGGCTGGTTCGGCCTGCACTCATACCGTTACAGGGTGTCATTCACCCAAATACCTTTCAGAAAAAAAAATGCTATTTAAAATTTAACTGTGATCTAATCACATTTGCAAGCCCGTGTGGGTCAGGCCCTCACACATAATCTATTGTGTCCACTGGCTAGTGGCTGGTTAGGCCTGCACTCATACCGTTACAGGGTGTCATTCACCCAAATACCCAAATGCTATTTAAAATTTAACTGTGATCTAATCACATTTGCAAGCCCGTGTGTGTCAGGCCCCCACATATACTCTATTGTGTCCACTGGCTAGTGGCTGGTTAGGCCTGCACTCATACCGTTACAGGGTGTCATTCACCCAAATACCTTTCAGAAAAAAATATTTATATTTTACATTTAACTGTGATCTAATCACATTTACAAGCCCGTGTGTGTCAGGCCCCCACACATACTGTATTGTGTCCACTGGCTAGTGGCTGGTTAGGCCTGCTCTCATACCGTCACAGGGTGTCATTCACCCAAATACCTTTCAGAAAAAAAAAAAAAAAAATTAATTTAACTGTGATCTAATCACATTTGCAAGCCCGTGTGTGTCCGGCTCCCACACATACTGCATTGTGGCCTCTGGCTAGTGGCTGGCTAGGCCTGCACTCATACCGTTACAGGGTGTCATTCACCCAAATACCTTTCAGAAAAAAAAATGCGATTTAAAATTTAACTGAGATCTAATCACATTTGCAAGCCCGTGTGTGTCAGGCGCCCACACATACTGTATTGTGTCCACTGGCTAGTGGCTGGTTAGGCCTGCACTCATACCGTTACAGGGTGTCATTCACCCAAATACCTTTCAGGAAAAAAAAATGCTATTTAAAATTTAACTGTGATCTAATCACATTTGCAAGCCCGTGTGTGTCAGGCCCCCACACATAATGTATTGTGTCCACTGGCTAGTGGCTGGTTAGGCCTGCACTCATACCGTTACAGGGTGTCATTCACCCAAATACCTTTCAGAAAAAAAAATAATTAAAATTTAACCTTGATTTAATCACATTTGCAAGCCTGTGTGTGTCAGGCCCCCACACATACTGTATTGTGTCCACTGGCTAGTGGCTGGCTAGGCCTGCACTCATACCGTTACAGAGTGTCATTCACCCAATTACCTTTCAGAAAAAAAAAATTATATTTAAAATTTAACTGTGATCTAATCACATTTGCAAGCCCGTGTGTGTCAGGCCCCCACACATACTGTATTGTGTCCACTGGCTAGTGGCTAGTTAGGCCTGCACTCATACTGTTACAGGGTGTCATTCACCCAGATACCTTTCAGGAAAAATAATTATATTTTAAATTTAACTGTGATCTAATCACATTTGCAAGCCCGTGTGTGTCAGGCCCCCACACATACTGTATTGTGTCCACTGGCTAGTGGCTGGTTAGGCCTGCACTCATACCGTTACAGGGTGTCATTCACCCAAATACCTTTCAGAAAAAAAATCCTATTTAAAATTGAACTGTGATCTAATCACATTTGCAAGCCTGTGTGTGTCAGCCCCCCACACATACTCTATTGTGTCCACTGGCTAGTGGCTAGTTAGGCCTGCACTCATACCGTTACAGGGTGTCATTCACCCAAATACCTTTTAGAAAAAAATATATATATATTTCAAATTTAACCTTGATCTAATCACATTTGCAAGCCTGTGTGTGTCAGGCCCCCACACATACTGTATTGTGTCCACTGGCTAGTGGCTGGCTAGGCCTGCACTCATACCGTTACAGGGTGTCATTTACCCAAATACCTTTCAGAAAAAAAGAAATTCTATTTAAAATTTAACTGTGATCTAATCACATTTTCAAGCCCGTGTGTGTCAGGTCCCCACACATACTCTATTGTGTCCACTGGCTAGTGGCTGGTTAGGCCTGCACTCATACCGTTACAGGATGTCATTGACCCAAATACCTTTCAGAAAAAAAAAATCTATTTTAAATTTAACTGTGATCTAATCACATTTGCAAGCCCGTGTTTGTCAGGCGTCCACACATACTGTATTGTGGCCACTGGCTAGTGGCTGGCTAGGCCTGCACTCATACCGTTACAGGGTGTCATTCACCCAAATACCTTTCAGAAAAAAAAAATATATATTTTAAATTTACCTGTGATCTAATCACATTTGCAAGCTAGTGGCACAGTCAGGCAGCATGTATCGGCACCCGGGGTCAGCCAGACAGCACGCCAATCAACGCATGCTGTTGCCACCACCAGAATGCCGTCATTGCAAAGCTCAGCAGTGTGGCATTTTTTTTGTGTGTCTGCCTCTGACAACAGCGATGCCATTTGCAACCTGTGCCAAAAGAAACTGAGTCATGGGAAATCCAACACCCATCTAGGTACAACTGCTTTGCGAAGGCACATGATCGCACATCACACATCACGTCTGGCTGCACATCAACTGAACCCCCCCAGCTCCCCAGGGGCTATTCCACATCCCAGATACGACAGTGTCACGCTGTCTTGGGGTTGACTTGCCTAAAAAAGAGAGCCACACCGGACCAGCACTCCTGTCCGCCCTGAACGCACAGGTGGATCAGTGGCTGACCCCGCACCAACTGGAGATCGGCAAAGTGGTGTGTGACAATGGAAGCAATTTGTTGGCGGCATTGAATTTGGGCAAGTTGTCACATGTGCCGTGCATGGCACATGTGTTGAATCTCATCGTACAACACTTTGTGTCTAAGTACCCAGGCTTACAGGACGTCCTCAAGCAGGCCAGGAAGGTGTGTGGCCATTTTAGGCGTTCCTACACGGCCATGGCGCACTTTGCAGACATTCAGCGCCAAAACAACATGCGAGTGAGGCGCTTGATTTGCGACAGCCCGACACGTTGGAATTCAACACTCCTAATGTTCGACTGCCTGCTCCAACAAGAAAAAGCCGTCAACGAGTATTTGTATGACCGGGGTGCTAGGACAGCCTCTGCGGAGCTGGGAATATTTTTGCCACGTTACTGGACGCTCATGCGCAATGCCTGTAGGCTCATGCGTCCTTTTGAGGAGGTGACAAACCTAGTCAGTCACACCGAAGGCACCATCAGCGACCTCATCCCATTTGTTTTGGAGCGTGCCCTGCGAAGAGTGCTGGATCAGGCTGTAGATGAGTGTGAAGAGGAAGAGGAAGAGTTGTGGTCACCATCACCACCAGAAAAAGCCTTGTCATCATCGCTTGCCGGACGTGCAGCAACGCTGCAAGAGGAGTATGAGGAAGAGGAGTCAGAGTTGGAATGTGGCTTTGAGGAGGAGGAAGACCAACCACAGCAGGCATCCCAGGGTGCTCGTTGTTGTCACCTATCTGGGACCCGTGGTCTTGTACGTGGCTGGGGGGAAGAACAGACCGTCAATGACATCAGTGAGGAGGAGGAACGGGAAATGAGTAGCTCGGCATCCAACCTTGTGCAAATGTGGTCTTTCATGCTGTCATGTCTGTTGAGGGACCCTCGTATAAAAAGGATGAAGGAGAATGACCTGTACTGGGTGGCCACCCTACTAGACCCCCGGTATAAGCAGAAATTGGCGGAAATGTTACCAAATTTCCGGAAGTCAGAATCAGAAAGTATGCAGCAGTTCAAAACCAAACAAAAAAATATGATTTACACAGCTTATAAGGGGGATGTCACAGCACAACGGGAATCGACTGGGGAAGAGGTCAAAGTAATCCTCCTCCTACCATGACCACGGCGGCAAGGACAGGACGCTTTACAGATGTGTTGTTGATGGAGGACATGCAAAGCTTTTTCAGTCCTACACATCGCCACAGCCCTTCGGGATCCGCCTTAGAGAACGACTCAACCGACAGGTGGCAGACTACCTCGCCTTAACTGCAGATATCGACACTCTGAGGAGCGATGAACCCCTTGACTACTGGGTGTGCAGGCTTGACCTGTGGCCTGAGCTATCCCAGTTTGCGATAGAACTTCTGGCCTGCCCCGCTTCAAGTGTCCTATCAGAACGGACCTTCAGTGCAGCAGGAGGCATTGTCACTGACAAAAGAAGTCGCCTCGGTCAAAAAAGTGTTGATTACCTCACCTTCATTAAGACGAATGAGGCATGGATCCCGAAGGGACTGACAGTAGGGGATACGTTTAACTAACAAAAGGCCTGACATGCCTTGGCCTCAAAATGGTCCCCACGCTGCTGTATTTAATGTCTGCATACCGGATGACTTTCGTGTATTCTCTGCCACCAACTAGGGTTCAAGCCGCAATGTTTTAGTCACCTTTCTGCCTTGAAAACATCAATTTTTCCGGCCTCTGCTACAACAGCGGCTACAACAATGACATTGTTTTTCATGTATGTGTACATGCCTAATTTTTCTGGCCTCTGGTGCTGCACTGTGGCTGCAAAAACAAAACAAAAAAAAGGCTCATACAAGTGTCAATTCCCCTTTCGTGATCGTTACCTTGTTGTGGTGAAGGGGCTTGCGTATCACAATGAAGCGATCATCACCTCTATGAGTGTGTTGGCAATGTTGCCACACCCCAGATGATAAGGCCGTTGCTTCATTATGATCAGACCAAAAGCGGTCGGGACGGCTGGATGTTTTTTCATAGAATTTTTTTTTTATTTATATTTCTTTAAGTTGTATGGGTGGGTTTTTAATACATAAAATAAAAAAAATCATAATAAAGTCTCTCAATAGTTTATTAGAAATAATGCAGACAATTTAAAAAATCCCCAACAATTCCAATACAAATCAAGTACAAAGCTCAGAACTAAATTATTCCAGGATGTCGTAATGGTTCGTTAATTCGACAATGGTTAATCAATTCGACACAAGGGATGAGCGAACTCGAACTGTATAGTTCGGGTTCGTACCGAATTTTGGGGTGTCCGTGACACGGACCCGAACCCGGACATTTTCGTAAAAGTCCGGGTTCGGGTTCGGTGTTCGTCGCTTTCTTGGCGCTTTTGTGACGCTTTCTTGGCGCTTTTTGAAAGGCTGCAAAGCAGCCAATCAACAAGCGTCATACTACTTGCCCCATGAGAGGCCGTCACAGCCATGCCTAATATTGGCATGGCTGTGATTGGCCAGAGCACCATGTGACCCAGCCTCTTTTTAAGCTGGAGTCACATAGCGCCGCCCGTCACTCTGCTCTGATTAGCGTAGGGAGAGGTTGCGACAGTAGGGCGAGATTAGGCAGATTAACTCCTCCAAAGGACTTGATTAATCGATCGATCTGCAGCTGTGCATCATTGAGCTGCTGAAAATCAATTGCTCACTGTTTTTAGGCTGCCCAGACCGTTTGTCAGTCACTTTTTTCTGGGGTGATCGGCGGCCATTTTGTGTCTTGTGGTGCGCCAGCACAAGCTGCGACCAAGTGCATTTAACCCTCAATGGTGTGGTTGTTTTTTTGGCTAAAGCCTACATCAGGGTGAATCTGTCACACCAAGTGCATTTAACCAGCAATAGTCTGTTTATTTTTTGGCCATATACTACATCAGGGGCAAGCTGCGCCTGTCACCAAGTGCATTTAACCCTCAATGGTGTGGTTGTTTTTTGGCTAAAGCCTACATCAGGGTGAAGCTGTCACACCAAGTGCATTTAACCAGCAATAGTCTGTTTATTTTTTGGCCATATACTACATCAGGGGCAAGCTGCGCCCGTCACCAAGTGCATTTAACCCTCAGTAGTGTGGTTGGTCAAGCTGTCACACCAAGTGCATTTAACCAGCAATAGTCTGTTCATTTTTTGGCCATATACTACATCAGGGGCAAGCTGCGCCCGTCACCAAGTGCATTTAACCCTCAGTAGTGTGGTTGGTCAAGCTGTGACACCAAGTGCATTTAACCAGCAATAGTCTGTTTATTTTTTGGCCATATACTACATCAGGGGCAAGCTGCGCCCGTCACCAAGTGCATTTAACCCTCAGTAGTGTGGTTGGTCAAGCTGTCACACCAAGTGCATTTAACCAGCAATAGTCTGTTCATTTTTTGGCCATATACTACATCAGGGGCAAGCTGCGCCCGTCACCAAGTGCATTTAACCCTCAGTAGTGTGGTTGGTCAAGCTGTGACACCAAGTGCATTTAACCAGCAATAGTGTGGTTATTTTTTGGCCATATCCCAGTCTAATTCTGTCAGTAAATCCATACCGGTCACCCAGCGCCTAAATACTAGGCCTCAAATTTATATCCCGCTAAATCTGTCGTTACCGCTGTACTGTTGTGGCTGGGAAAGTTATTTAGTGTCCGTCAAAGCACATTTTTTGTTCAGGGTTGAAATACAATTCCAAATTTAGCAATTTCATAATTTAGTGGTTTCTGCTAAATCAGAGCTATTTGAAATCTATCCCTAAAAGGGTATATAATATTCAAGGTGCACATAGGGTCATTCAGAATAACTTCACACACACGCTACTGTGCATTTCCAAGTCTAATTCTGTCACTAAATCCATACCGGTCACCCAGCGCCTAAATACTAGGCCTCAAATTTATATCCCGCTAAATCTGTCGTTACCGCTGTACTGTTGTGGCTGGGCAAGTTATTTAGTGTCCGTCAAAGCACATTTTTTGTTCAGGGTTGAAATACAATTCCAAATTTAGCAATTTCATAATTTAGTGGTTTCTGCTATATCAGAGCTATTTGAAATCTATCCCTAAAAGGGTATATAATATTCAAGGTGCACATAGGGTCATTCAGAATAACTTCACACACACGCTACTGTGCATTTCCAAGTCTAATTCTGTTAGTAAATCCATACCGGTCACCCAGCGCCTAAATACTAGGCCTCAAATTTATATCCCGCTAAATCTGTCGTTACCGCTGTACTGTTGTGGCTGGGAAAGTTATTTAGTGTCCGTCAAAGCACATTTTTTGTTCTGGGTTGAAATACAATTCCCAATTTAGCAATTTCATAATTTAGTGGTTTCTGCTATATCAGAGCTATTTGAAATCTATCCCTAAAAGGGTATATAATATTCAAGGTGCACATAGGGTCATTCAGAATAACTTCACACACACGCTACTGTGCATTTCCAAGTCTAATTCTGTTAGTAAATCCATACCGGTCACCCAGCGCCTAAATACTAGGCCTCAAATTTATATCCCGCTAAATCTGTCGTTACCGCTGTACTGTTGTGGCTGGGAAAGTTATTTAGTGTCCGTCAAAGCATCATTTTTTGTTCTGGGTTGAAATACAATTCCCAATTTAGCAATTTCATAATTTAGTGGTTTCTGCTATATCAGAGCTATTTGAAATCTATCCCTAAAAGGGTATATAATATTCAAGGTGCACATAGGGTCATTCAGAATAACTTCACACACACGCTACTGTGCATTTCCAAGTCTAATTCTGTTAGTAAATCCATACCGGTCACCCAGCGCCTAAATACTAGGCCTCAAATTTATATCCCGCTAAATCTGTCGTTACCGCTGTACTGTTGTGGCTGGGAAAGTTATTTAGTGTCCGTCAAAGCACATTTTTTGTTCAGGGTTGAAATACAATTCCCAATTTAGCAATTTCATAATTTAGTGGTTTCTGCTATATCAGAGCTATTTGAAATCTATCCCTAAAAGGGTATATAATATTCAAGGTGCACATAGGGTCATTCAGAATAACTTCACACACACGCTACTGTGCATTTCCAAGTCTAATTCTGTCACTAAATCCATACCGGTCACCCAGCGCCTAAATACTAGGCCTCAAATTGATATCCCGCTAAATCTGTCGTTACCGCTGTACTGTTGTGGCTGGGAAAGTTATTTAGTGTCCGTCAAAGCACATTTTTTGTTCTGGGTTGAAATACAATTCCCAATTTAGCAATTTCATAATTTAGTGGTTTCTGCTATATCAGAGCTATTTGAAATCTATCCCTAAAAGGGTATATAATATTCAAGGTGCACATAGGGTCATTCAGAATAACTTCACACACACGCTACTGTGCATTTCCAAGTCTAATTCTGTTAGTAAATCCATACCGGTCACCCAGCGCCTAAATACTAGGCCTCAAATTTATATCCCGCTAAATCTGTCGTTACCGCTGTACTGTTGTGGCTGGGAAAGTTATTTAGTGTCCGTCAAAGCACATTTTTTGTTCTGGGTTGAAATACAATTCCCAATTTAGCAATTTCATAATTTAGTGGTTTCTGCTATATCAGAGCTATTTGAAATCTATACCTAAAAGGGTATATAATATTCAAGGTGCACATAGGGTCATTCAGAATAACTTCACACACACGCTACTGTGCATTTCCAAGTCTAATTCTGTCACTAAATCCATACCGGTCACCCAGCGCCTAAATACTAGGCCTCAAATTTATATTCAGCTGAATTTGAATACAATACATTGGGCCAAATAATATTTTTGTTGTTGTGGTGAACCATAACAATGAGGAAAACATCTAGTAAGGGACGCGGACGTGGACATGGTCGTGGTGGTGTTAGTGGACCCTCTGGTGCTGGGAGAGGACGTGGCCGTTCTGCCACATCCACACGTCCTAGTGTACCAACTACCTCAGGTCCCAGTAGCCGCCAGAATTTACAGCGATATATGGTGGGGGCCAATGCCGTTCTAAGGATGGTAAGGCCTGAGCAGGTACAGGCATTAGTCAATTGGGTGGCCGACAGTGGATCCAGCACGTTCACATTATCTCCCACCCAGTCTTCTGCAGAAAGCAGCACAGATGGCGCCTGAAAACCAACCCCATCAGTCTGTCACATCACCCCCATGCATATCAGGGAAACTGTCTGAGCCTCAAGTTATGCAGCAGTCTCTTATGCTGTTTGAAGACTCTGCTGGCAGGGTTTCCCAAGGGCATCCACCTAGCCCTTCCCCAGCGGTGGAAGACATAGACTGCACTGACGCACAACCACTTATGTTTCCTGATGATGAGGACATGGGAATACCACCTCAGCATGTCTCTGATGATGACGAAACACAGGTGCCAACTGCTGCGTCTTTCTGCAGTGTGCAGACTGAACAGGAGGTCAGGGATCAAGACTGGGTGGAAGACGATGCAGGGGACGATGAGGTCCTAGACCCCACATGGAATGAAGGTCGTGCCACTGACTTTCACAGTTCGGAGGAAGAGGCAGTGGTGAGACCGAGCCAACAGCGTAGCAAAAGAGGGAGCAGTGGGCAAAAGCAGAACACCCGCCGCCAAGAGACTCCGCCTGCTACTGACCGCCGCCATCTGGGACCGAGCACCCCAAAGGCAGCTTCAAGGAGTTCCCTGGCATGGCACTTCTTTCAAACAATGTGCTGACGACAAGACCCGAGTGGTTTGCACGCTGTGCCATCAGAGCCTGAAGCGAGGCATTAACGTTCTGAACCTGAGCACAACCTGCATGACCAGGCACCTGCATGCAAAGCATGAACTGCAGTGGAGTAAACACCTTAAAACCAAGGAAGTCACTCAGGCTCCCCCTGCTACCTCTTCTGCTGCTGCCGCCTCGGCCTCTTCTGCTGCTGCCGCCTCGGCCTCTTCCTCCGCCTCTGGAGGAACGTTGGCACCTGCCGCCCAGCAAACAGGGGATGTACCACCAACACCACCACCACCTCCGTCACCAAGCGTCTCAACCATGTCACATGGCAGCGTTCAGCTCTCCATCTCACAAACATTTGAGAGAAAGCGTAAATTCCCACCTAGCCACCCTCGATCCCTGGCCCTGAATGCCAGCATTTCTAAACTACTGGCCTATGAAATGCTGTCATTTAGGCTGGTGGACACAGACAGCTTCAAACAGCTCATGTCGCTTGCTGTCCCACAGTATGTTGTTCCCAGCCGCCACTACTTCTCCAAGAGAGCCGTGCCTTCCCTGCACAACCAAGTATCCGATAAAATCAAGTGTGCACTGCGCAACGCCATCTGTAGCAAGGTCCACCTAACCACAGATACGTGGACCAGTAAGCACGGCCAGGGACGCTATATCTCCCTAACTGCACACTGGGTAAATGTAGTGGCAGCTGGGCCCCAGGCAGGAGAGCTGTTTAGCGCACGTCCTTCCGCCGCCAAGGATCGCAGGGCAACATTCTTTGCCTCCTGTTGCCACCTCCTCCTTCTCGGCTTCCTCCTCCTCTTCTTCCACCTGCTCATCCAGTCAGCCACACACCTTCACCACCAACTTCAGCACAGCCCGGGGTAAACGTCAGCAGGCCATTCTGAAACTCATATGTTTGGGGGACAGGCCCCACACCGCACAGGAGTTGTGGCGGGGTATAGAACAACAGACCGACGAGTGGTTGCTGCCGGTGAGCCTCAAGCCCGGCCTGGTGGTGTGTGATAATGGGCGAAATCTCGTTGCAGCTCTGGGACTAGCCAATTTGACGCACATCCCTTGCTTGGCGCATGTGCTGAATTTGGTGGTGCAGAAGTTCATTCACAACTACCCCGACATGTCAGAGCTGCTGCATAAAGTGCGGGCCGTCTGTTCGCGCTTCCGGCGTTCACATCCTGCTGCTGCTCGCCTGTCTGCGCTACAGCGTAACTTCGGCCTTCCCGCTCACCGCCTCATATGCGACGTGCCCACCAGGTGGAACTCCACCTTGCACATGCTGGACAGACTGTGCGAGCAGCAGCAGGCCATAGTGGAGTTTCAGCTGCAGCACGCACGGGTCAGTCGCACTACAGAACAGCACCACTTCACCACCAATGACTGGGCCTCCATGCGAGACCTGTGTGCCCTGTTGCGCTGTTTCGAGTACTCCACCAACATGGCCAGTGGCGATGACGCCGTTATCAGCGTTACAATACCACTTCTATGTCTCCTTGAGAAAACACTTAGGGCGATGATGGAAGAGGAGGTGGCCCAGGAGGAGGAGGAGGAGGAGGAAGAGGGGTCATTTTTAGCACTTTCAGGCCAGTCTCTTCGAAGTGACTCAGAGGGAGGTTTTTGGCAACAGCAGAGGCCAGGTACAAATGTGGCCAGCCAGGGCCCACTACTGGAGGACGAGGAGGACGAGGATGAGGAGGAGGTGGAGGAGGATGATGATGAAGCATGGTCACAGCGGGGTGGCACCCAACGCAGCTCGGGTCCATCACTGGTGCGTGGCTGGGGGGAAAGGCAGGACGATGACGATACGCCTCCCACAGAGGACAGCTTGTCCTTACCCCTGGGCAGCCTGGCACACATGAGCGACTACATGCTGCAGTGCCTGCGCAACGACAGCAGAGTTGCCCACATTTTAACCTGTGCGGACTACTGGGTTGCCACCCTGCTGGATCCACGCTACAAAGACAATGTGCCCACCTTACTTCCTGCACTGGAGCGTGATAGGAAGATGCGCGAGTACAAGCGCACGTTGGTAGACGCGCTACTGAGAGCATTCCCAAATGTCACAGGGGAACAAGTGGAAGCCCAAGGCCAAGGCAGAGGAGGAGCAAGAGGTCGCCAAGGCAGCTGTGTCACGGCCAGCTCCTCTGAGGGCAGGGTTAGCATGGCAGAGATGTGGAAAACTTTTGTCAACACGCCACAGCTAACTGCACCACCACCTGATACGCAACGTGTTAGCAGGAGGCAACATTTCACTAACATGGTGGAACAGTACGTGTGCACACCCCTCCACGTACTGACTGATGGTTCGGCCCCATTCAACTTCTGGGTCTCTAAATTGTCCACGTGGCCAGAGCTAGCCTTTTATGCCTTGGAGGTGCTGGCCTGCCCGGCGGCCAGCGTTTTGTCTGAACGTGTATTCAGCACGGCAGGGGGCGTCATTACAGACAAACGCAGCCGCCTGTCTACAGCCAATGTGGACAAGCTGACGTTCATAAAAATGAACCAGGCATGGATCCCACAGGACCTGTCCGTCCCTTGTCCAGATTAGACATTAACTACCTCCCCTTAACCATATATTATTGGACTCCAGGGCACTTCCTCATTCAATCCTATTTTTATTTTCATTTTACCATTATATTGCGAGGCTACCCAAAGTTGAATGAACCTCTCCTCTGTCTGGGTGCCGGGGCCTAAATATATGCCAATGGACTGTTCCAATGTTGGGTGACGTGAAGCCTGATTCTGTGCTATGACATGCAGACTAATTCTCTGCTGACATGAAGCCAGATTGTCTGTTACGGGACCTCTCTCCTCTGCCTGGGTGCTGGGCCTAAATATCTGACAATGGACTGTTGCAGTGGTGGCTGACGTGAAGCCTGATTTTCTGCTATGACATGCAGACTGATTCTTTGCTGACATGAAGCCAGATTGTCTGTTACGGGACCTCTCTCCTCTGCCTGGGTGCTGGGCCTAAATTTATGAAAATGGACTCTTACAGTGGTGGGTGACGTGAAGCCTGATTCTCTGCTATGACATGAAGACTGATTCTCTGCTATGACATGAAGACTGATTTTCTGCTGACATGAAGCCAGATTGTCTGTTACCGGACCTCTCTCCTCTGCCTGGGTGCTGGGCCTAAATATCTGACAATGGACTGTTGCAGTGGTGGCTGACTTGAAGCCTGATTTTCTGCTATGACATGCAGACTAATTCTCTGCTGACATGAAGCCAGATTGTCTGTTACGGGACCTCTCTCCTCTGCCTGGGTGCTGGGCCTAAATTTATGAAAATTGACTCTTACAGTGCTGGGTGACGTGAAGCCTGATTTTCTGCTATGACATGCAGACTGATTCTCTGCTGACATGAAGCCAGATTGTCTGTTACGGGACCTCTCTCCTCTGCCTGGGTGCTGGGCCTAAATTTATGAAAATGGACTCTTACAGTGGTGGGTGACGTGAAGCCTGATTCTCTGCTATGATATGAAGACTGATTCTCTGCTGACATGAAGCCAGATTGTCTGTTACGGGACCTCTCTCCTCTGCCTGGGTGCTGGGCCTAAATTTATGAAAATGGACTCTTACAGTGGTGGGTGACGTGAAGCCTGATTCTCTGCTATGATATGAAGACTGATTCTCTGCTGACATGAAGCCAGATTGTCTGTTACGGGACCTCTCTCCTCTGCCTGGGTGCTGGGCCTAAATTTATGAAAATGGACTCTTACAGTGGTGGGTGACGTGAAGCCTGATTCTCTGCTATGATATGAAGACTGATTCTCTGCTGACATGAAGCCAGATTGTCTGTTACGGGACCTCTCTCCTCTGCCTGGGTGCTGGGCCTAAATTTATGAAAATGGACTCTTACAGTGGTGGGTGACGTGAAGCCTGATTCTCTGCTATGATATGAAGACTGATTCTCTGCTGACATGAAGCCAGATTGTCTGTTACGGGACCTCTCTCCTCTGCCTGGGTGCTGGGCCTAAATTTATGACAATGGACTGTTGCAGTGGTGGCTGACATGAAGCCTGATTTCTGCTATGACATGCAGACTGATTCTCTGCTGACATGAAGCCAGATTGTCTGTTACGGGACTTCTCTCCTCTGCCTGGGTGCTGGGCCTAAATTTATGAAAATTGACTCTTACAGTGCTGGGTGACGTGAAGCCTGATTTTCTGCTATGACATGCAGACTGATTCTCTGCTGACATGAAGCCAGATTGTCTGTTACGGGACCTCTCTCCTCTGCCTGGGTGCTGGGCCTAAATTTATGAAAATGGACTCTTACAGTGGTGGGTGACGTGAAGCCTGATTCTCTGCTATGATATGAAGACTGATTCTCTGCTGACATGAAGCCAGATTGTCTGTTACGGGACCTCTCTCCTCTGCCTGGGTGCTGGGCCTAAATTTATGAAAATGGACTCTTACAGTGGTGGGTGACGTGAAGCCTGATTCTCTGCTATGATATGAAGACTGATTCTCTGCTGACATGAAGCCAGATTGTCTGTTACGGGACCTCTCTCCTCTGCCTGGGTGCTGGGCCTAAATTTATGAAAATGGACTCTTACCGTGGTGGGTGACGTGAAGCCTGATTCTCTGCTATGATATGAAGACTGATTCTCTGCTGACATGAAGCCAGATTGTCTGTTACGGGACCTCTCTCCTCTGCCTGGGTGCTGGGCCTAAATATATGACAATGGACTGTTGCAGTGGTGGCTGACGTGAAGCCTGATTTTCTGCTATGACATGCAGACTGATTCTCTGCTGACATGAAGCCAGATCCTCTGTTACGGACCTCTCTCCTCTGCCTGTGTGCTGGGCCTAAATATCTGACAATGGACTGTTGCAGTGGTGGCTGACTTGAAGCCTGATTTTCTGCTATGACATGCAGACTGATTCTCTGCTGACATGAAGCCAGATTGTCTGTTACGGGACCTCTCTCCTCTGCCTGGGTGCTGGGCCTAAATTTATGAAAATGGACTCTTACAGTGGCTGGGTGACGTGAAGCCTGATTCTCTGCTATGACATGCAGACTGATTCTCTGCTGACATGAAGCCAGATTGTCTGTTACGGGACCTCTCTCCTCTGCCTGGGTGCTGGGCCTAAATTTATGAAAATGGACTCTTACAGTGGTGGGTGACGTGAAGCCTGATTCTCTGCTATGATATGAAGACTGATTCTCTGCTGACATGAAGCCAGATTGTCTGTTACGGGACCTCTCTCCTCTGCCTGGGTGCTGGGCCTAAATTTATGAAAATGGACTCTTACAGTGGTGGGTGACGTGAAGCCTGATTCTCTGCTATGATATGAAGACTGATTCTCTGCTGACATGAAGCCAGATTGTCTGTTACGGGACCTCTCTCCTCTGCCTGGGTGCTGGGCCTAAATTTATGAAAATGGACTCTTACAGTGGTGGGTGACGTGAAGCCTGATTCTCTGCTATGATATGAAGACTGATTCTCTGCTGACATGAAGCCAGATTGTCTGTTACGGGACCTCTCTCCTCTGCCTGGGTGCTGGGCCTAAATTTATGAAAATGGACTCTTACAGTGGTGGGTGACGTGAAGCCTGATTCTCTGCTATGATATGAAGACTGATTCTCTGCTGACATGAAGCCAGATTGTCTGTTACGGGACCTCTCTCCTCTGCCTGGGTGCTGGGCCTAAATTTATGACAATGGACTGTTGCAGTGGTGGCTGACATGAAGCCTGATTTCTGCTATGACATGCAGACTGATTCTCTGCTGACATGAAGCCAGATTGTCTGTTACGGGACTTCTCTCCTCTGCCTGGGTGCTGGGCCTAAATTTATGAAAATTGACTCTTACAGTGCTGGGTGACGTGAAGCCTGATTTTCTGCTATGACATGCAGACTGATTCTCTGCTGACATGAAGCCAGATTGTCTGTTACGGGACCTCTCTCCTCTGCCTGGGTGCTGGGCCTAAATTTATGAAAATGGACTCTTACAGTGGTGGGTGACGTGAAGCCTGATTCTCTGCTATGATATGAAGACTGATTCTCTGCTGACATGAAGCCAGATTGTCTGTTACGGGACCTCTCTCCTCTGCCTGGGTGCTGGGCCTAAATTTATGACAATGGACTGTTGCAGTGGTGGCTGACATGAAGCCTGATTTTCTGCTATGACATGCAGACTGATTCTCTGCTGACATGAAGCCAGATTGTCTGTTACGGGACCTTCTCTCCTCTGCCTGGGTGCTGGGCCTAAATTTATGAAAATTGACTCTTACAGTGCTGGGTGACGTGAAGCCTGATTTCTGCTATGACATGCAGACTGATTCTCTGCTGACATGAAGCCAGATTGTCTGTTACGGGACCTCTCTCCTCTGCCTGGGTGCTGGGCCTAAATTTATGAAAATGGACTCTTACAGTGGTGGGTGACGTGAAGCCTGATTCTCTGCTATGATATGAAGACTGATTCTCTGCTGACATGAAGCCAGATTGTCTGTTACGGGACCTCTCTCCTCTGCCTGGGTGCTGGGCCTAAATTTATGAAAATGGACTCTTACAGTGGTGGGTGACGTGAAGCCTGATTCTCTGCTATGATATGAAGACTGATTCTCTGCTGACATGAAGCCAGATTGTCTGTTACGGGACCTCTCTCCTCTGCCTGGGTGCTGGGCCTAAATTTATGAAAATGGACTCTTACCGTGGTGGGTGACGTGAAGCCTGATTCTCTGCTATGATATGAAGACTGATTCTCTGCTGACATGAAGCCAGATTGTCTGTTACGGGACCTCTCTCCTCTGCCTGGGTGCTGGGCCTAAATATATGACAATGGACTGTTGCAGTGGTGGCTGACGTGAAGCCTGATTTTCTGCTATGACATGCAGACTGATTCTCTGCTGACATGAAGCCAGATCCTCTGTTACGGACCTCTCTCCTCTGCCTGTGTGCTGGGCCTAAATATCTGACAATGGACTGTTGCAGTGGTGGCTGACTTGAAGCCTGATTTTCTGCTATGACATGCAGACTGATTCTCTGCTGACATGAAGCCAGATTGTCTGTTACGGGACCTCTCTCCTCTGCCTGGGTGCTGGGCCTAAATTTATGAAAATTGACTCTTACAGTGCTGGGTGACGTGAAGCCTGATTTTCTGCTATGACATGCAGACTGATTCTCTGCTGACATGAAGCCAGATTGTCTGTTACGGGACCTCTCTCCTCTGCCTGGGTGCTGGGCCTAAATTTATGAAAATGGACTCTTACAGTGGTGGGTGACGTGAAGCCTGATTCTCTGCTATGATATGAAGACTGATTCTCTGCTGACATGAAGCCAGATTGTCTGTTACGGGACCTCTCTCCTCTGCCTGGGTGCTGGGCCTAAATTTATGAAAATGGACTCTTACAGTGGTGGGTGACGTGAAGCCTGATTCTCTGCTATGATATGAAGACTGATTCTCTGCTGACATGAAGCCAGATTGTCTGTTACGGGACCTCTCTCCTCTGCCTGGGTGCTGGGCCTAAATTTATGAAAATGGACTCTTACAGTGGTGGGTGACGTGAAGCCTGATTCTCTGCTATGATATGAAGACTGATTCTCTGCTGACATGAAGCCAGATTGTCTGTTACGGGACCTCTCTCCTCTGCCTGGGTGCTGGGCCTAAATTTATGAAAATGGACTCTTACAGTGGTGGGTGACGTGAAGCCTGATTCTCTGCTATGATATGAAGACTGATTCTCTGCTGACATGAAGCCAGATTGTCTGTTACGGGACCTCTCTCCTCTGCCTGGGTGCTGGGCCTAAATTTATGACAATGGACTGTTGCAGTGGTGGCTGACATGAAGCCTGATTTTCTGCTATGACATGCAGACTGATTCTCTGCTGACATGAAGCCAGATTGTCTGTTACGGGACTTCTCTCCTCTGCCTGGGTGCTGGGCCTAAATTTATGAAAATTGACTCTTACAGTGCTGGGTGACGTGAAGCCTGATTTTCTGCTATGACATGCAGACTGATTCTCTGCTGACATGAAGCCAGATTGTCTGTTACGGGACCTCTCTCCTCTGCCTGGGTGCTGGGCCTAAATTTATGAAAATGGACTCTTACAGTGGTGGGTGACGTGAAGCCTGATTCTCTGCTATGATATGAAGACTGATTCTCTGCTGACATGAAGCCAGATTGTCTGTTACGGGACCTCTCTCCTCTGCCTGGGTGCTGGGCCTAAATTTATGAAAATTGACTCTTACAGTGGTGGGTGACGTGAAGCCTGATTCTCTGCTATGATATGAAGACTGATTCTCTGCTGACATGAAGCCAGATTGTCTGTTACGGGACCTCTCTCCTCTGCCTGGGTGCTGGGCCTAAATTTATGAAAATGGACTCTTACCATGGTGGGTGACGTGAAGCCTGATTCTCTGCTATGATATGAAGACTGATTCTCTGCTGACATGAAGCCAGATTGTCTGTTACGGGACCTCTCTCCTCTGCCTGGGTGCTGGGTAGAGTTGAGCGAACACCTGGATGTTCGGGTTCGAGAAGTTCGGCCGAACATCCCGGAAATGTTCGGGTTCGGGATCCGAACCCGATCCGAACTTCGTCCCGAACCCGAACCCCATTGAAGTCAATGGGGACCCGAACTTTTCGGCACTAAAACGGCTGTAAAACAGCCCAGGAAAGGGCTAGAGGGCTGCAAAAGGCAGCAACATGTAGGTAAATCCCCTGCAAACAAATGTGGATAGGGAAATTAATTAAAATAAAAATTAAATAAATAAAAATTAACCAAAATCAATTGGAGAGAGGTTCCATAGCAGAGAATCTGGCTTCCCGTCACCCACCACTGGAACAGTCCATTCTCAGATATTTAGGCCCCGGCACCCAGGCAGAGGAGAGAGGTCCCGTAACAGACAATCTGGCTTCATGTCAGCAGAGAATCAGTCTTCATGTCATAGCAGAGAATCAGGCTTCACGTCACCCACCACTGTAAGAGTCCATTTTCATAAATTTAGGCCCAGAACCCAGGCAGAGGAGAAAGGTCCCGTAACAGACAATCTGGCTTCATGTCAGCAGAGAATCAGTCTTCATATCATAGCAGAGAATCAGGCTTCACGTCACCCACCACTGTAACAGTCCATTTCATAAATTTAGGCCCAGCACCCAGGCAGAGGAGAGAGGTCCCGTAACAGACAATCTGGCTTCATGTCAGCAGAGAATCAGTCTTCATGTCATAGCAGAGAATCAGGCTTCACGTCACCCACCACTGCAACAGTCCATTGTCATAAATTTAGGCCCAGCACCCAGGCAGAGGAGAGAGGTCCCGTAACAGACAATCTGGCTTCATGTCAGCAGAGAATCAGTCTGCATGTCATAGCAGAGAATCAGGCTTCACGTCAGCCACCACTGCAACAGTCCATTGTCAGATATTTAGGCCCAGCACCCAGGCAGAGGAGAGAGGTCCCGTAACAGAGGATCTGGCTTCATGTCACCAGAGAATCAGTCTGCATGTCATAGCAGAGAATCAGGCTTCACGTCACCCACCACTGCAACAGTCCATTTTCATAAATTTAGGCCCAGCACCCAGGCAGAGGAGAGAGGTCCCGTAACAGAGGATCTGGCTTCATGTCACCAGAGAATCAGTCTGCATGTCATAGCAGAGAATCAGGCTTCACGTCAGCCACCACTGCAACAATCCATTGGCATATATTTAGGCCTAGCACACAGGCAGAGGAGAGAGGTCCCGTAACAGACAATCTGGCTTCATGTCAGCAGAGAATCAGTCTTCATATCATAGCAGAGAATCAGGCTTCACGTCAGCCACCAATGCAACAGTCCATTGTCAGATATTTAGGCCCAGCACCCAGGCAGAGGAGAGAGGTCCCGTAACAGAGGATCTGGCTTCATGTCAGCAGAGAATCAGTCTTCATGTCATAGCAGAGAATCAGGCTTCACGTCACCCACCACTGTAAGAGTCCATTTTCATAAATTTAGGCCCAGCACCCAGGCAGAGGAGAGAGGTCCCGTAACAGACGATCTGGCTTCATGTCAGCAGAGAATCAGTCTGCATGTCATAGCAGAGAATGAGGCTTCACGTCACCCACCACTGCAACAGTCCATTTTCATAAATTTAGGCCCAGCACCCAGGCAGAGGAGAGAGGTCCCGTAACAGAGGATCTGGCTTCATGTCACCAGAGAATCAGTCTGCATGTCATAGCAGAGAATCAGGCTTCACGTCACCCACCACTGCAACAGTCCATTTTCATAAATTTAGGCCCAGCACCCAGGCAGAGGAGAGAGGTCCCGTAACAGAGGATCTGGCTTCATGTCACCAGAGAATCAGTCTGCATGTCATAGCAGAGAATCAGGCTTCACGTCAGCCACCACTGCAACAATCCATTGGCATATATTTAGGCCTAGCACACAGGCAGAGGAGAGAGGTCCCGTAACAGACAATCTGGCTTCATGTCAGCAGAGAATCAGTCTTCATATCATAGCAGAGAATCAGGCTTCACGTCAGCCACCAATGCAACAGTCCATTGTCAGATATTTAGGCCCAGCACCCAGGCAGAGGAGAGAGGTCCCGTAACAGAGGATCTGGCTTCATGTCAGCAGAGAATCAGTCTTCATGTCATAGCAGAGAATCAGGCTTCACGTCACCCACCACTGTAAGAGTCCATTTTCATAAATTTAGGCCCAGCACCCAGGCAGAGGAGAGAGGTCCCGTAACAGACAATCTGGCTTCATGTCAGCAGAGAATCAGTCTGCATGTCATAGCAGAGAATGAGGCTTCACGTCACCCACCACTGCAACAGTCCATTTTCATAAATTTAGGCCCAGCACCCAGGCAGAGGAGAGAGGTCCCGTAACAGAGGATCTGGCTTCATGTCAGCAGAGAATCAGTCTGCATGTCATAGCAGAGAATCAGGCTTCACGTCACCCACCACTGCAACAGTCCATTTTCATAAATTTAGGCCCAGCACCCAGGCAGAGGAGAGAGGTCCCGTAACAGAGGATCTGGCTTCATGTCACCAGAGAATCAGTCTGCATGTCATAGCAGAGAATCAGGCTTCACGTCAGCCACCACTGCAACAGTCCATTGGCATATATTTAGGCCTAGCACACAGGCAGAGGAGAGAGGTCCCGTAACAGACAATCTGGCTTCATGTCAGCAGAGAATCAGTCTTCATATCATAGCAGAGAATCAGGCTTCACGTCAGCCACCAATGCAACAGTCCATTGTCAGATATTTAGGCCCAGCACCCAGGCAGAGGAGAGAGGTCCCGTAACAGAGGATCTGGCTTCATGTCAGCAGAGAATCAGTCTTCATGTCATAGCAGAGAATCAGGCTTCACGTCACCCACCACTGTAAGAGTCCATTTTCATAAATTTAGGCCCAGCACCCAGGCAGAGGAGAGAGGTCCCGTAACAGACAATCTGGCTTCATGTCAGCAGAGAATTAGTCTGCATGTCATAGCAGAGAATCAGGCTTCACGTCAGCCACCACTGCAACAGTCCATTGTCATAAATTCAGGCCCAGCACCCAGGCAGAGGAGAGAGGTCCCGTAACAGACAATCTGGCTTCATGTCAGCAGAGAATCAGTCTGCATGTCATAGCAGAGAATGAGGCTTCACGTCACCCACCACTGCAACAGTCCATTTTCATAAATTTAGGCCCAGCACCCAGGCAGAGGAGAGAGGTCCCGTAACAGAGGATCTGGCTTCATGTCAGCAGAGAATCAGTCTGCATGTCATAGCAGAGAATCAGGCTTCACGTCAGCCTACCACTGCAACAGTCCATTGTCATAAATTTAGGCCCAGCACCCAGGCAGAGGAGAGAGGTCCCGTAACAGACAATCTGGCTTCATGTCAGCAGAGAATTAGTCTGCATGTCATAGCAGAGAATCAGGCTTCACGTCAGCCACCACTGCAACAATCCATTGGCATATATTTAGGCCTAGCACACAGGCAGAGGAGAGAGGTCCCGTAACAGACAATCTGGCTTCATGTCAGCAGAGAATCAGTCTTCATATCATAGCAGAGAATCAGGCTTCACGTCAGCCACCAATGCAACAGTCCATTGTCAGATATTTAGGCCCAGCACCCAGGCAGAGGAGAGAGGTCCCGTAACAGACAATCTGGCTTCATGTCAGCAGAGAATCAGTCTGCATGTCATAGCAGAGAATGAGGCTTCACGTCACCCACCACTGCAACAGTCCATTTTCATAAATTTAGGCCCAGCACCCAGGCAGAGGAGAGAGGTCCCGCAACAGAGGATCTGGCTTCATGTCAGCAGAGAATCAGTCTGCATGTCATAGCAGAGAATCAGGCTTCACGTCAGCCACCACTGCAACAGTCCATTGTCATAAATTCAGGCCCAGCACCCAGGCAGAGGAGAGAGGTCCCGTAACAGACAATCTGGCTTCATGTCACCAGAGAATCAGTCTGCATGTCATAGCAGAGAATGAGGCTTCACGTCAGCCACCACTGCAACAATCCATTGGCATATATTTAGGCCTAGCACACAGGCAGAGGAGAGGTTCATTCAACTTTGGGTAGCCTTGCAATATAATGGTAAAATGAAAATAAAAATAGGATTGAATGAGGAAGTGCCCTGGAGTCCAATAATATATGGTTATGGGGAGGTAGTTAATGTCTAATCTGGACAAGGGACGGACAGGTCCTGTGGGATCCATGCCTGGTTCATTTTTATGAACGTCAGCTTGTCCACATTGGCTGTAGACAGGCGGCTGCGTTTGTCTGTAATGACGCCCCCTGCCGTGCTGAATACACGTTCAGACAAAACGCTGGCTGCCGGGCAGGCCAGCACCTCCAAGGCATAAAAGGCTAGCTCTGGCCACGTGGACAATTTAGAGACCCAGAAGTTGAATGGGGCCGAACCATCAGTCAGTACGTGGAGGGGTGTGCACACGTACTGTTCCACCATGTTAGTGAAATGTTGCCTCCTGCTAACACGTTGCGTATCAGGTGGTGGTGCAGTTAGCTGTGGCGTGTTGACAAAAGTTTTCCACATCTCTGCCATGCTAACCCTGCCCTCAGAGGAGCTGGCCGTGACACAGCTGCCTTGGCGACCTCTTGCTCCTCCTCTGCCTTGGCCTTGGGCTTCCACTTGTTCCCCTGTGACATTTGGGAATGCTCTCAGTAGCGCGTCTACCAACGTGCGCTTGTACTCGCGCATCTTCCTATCACGCTCCAGTGCAGGAAGTAAGGTGGGCACATTGTCTTTGTAGCGTGGATCCAGCAGGGTGGCAACCCAGTAGTCCGCACAGGTTAAAATGTGGGCAACTCTGCTGTCGTTGCGCAGGCACTGCAGCATGTAGTCGCTCATGTGTGCCAGGCTGCCCAGGGGTAAGGACAAGCTGTCCTCTGTGGGAGGCGTATCGTCATCGTCCTGCCTTTCCCCCCAGCCACGCACCAGTGATGGACCCGAGCTGCGTTGGGTGCCACCCCGCTGTGACCATGCTTCATCCTCATCCTCCTCCACCTCCTCCTCATCCTCGTCCTCCTCGTCCTCCAGTAGTGGGCCCTGGCTGGCCACATTTGTACCTGGCCTCTGCTGTTGCCAAAAACCTCCCTCTGAGTCACTTCGAAGAGACTGGCCTGAAAGTGCTAAAAATGACCCCTCTTCCTCCTCCTCCTCCTCCTCCTCCTGGGCCACCTCCTCTTCCATCATCGCCCTAAGTGTTTTCTCAAGGAGACATAGAAGTGGTATTGTAACGCTGATAACGGTGTCATCGCCACTGGCCATGTTGGTGGAGTACTCGAAACAGCGCAACAGGGCACACAGGTCTCGCATGGAGGCCCAGTCATTGGTGGTGAAGTGGTGCTGTTCTGTAGTGCGACTGACCCGTGCGTGCTGCAGCTGAAACTCCACTATGGCCTGCTGCTGCTCGCACAGTCTGTCCAGCATGTGCAAGGTGGAGTTCCACCTGGTGGGCACGTCGCATATGAGGCGGTGAGCGGGAAGGCCGAAGTTACGCTGTAGCGCAGACAGGCGAGCAGCGGCAGGATGTGAACGCCGGAAGCGCGAACAGACGGCCCGCACTTTATGCAGCAGCTCTGACATGTCGGGGTAGTTGTGAATGAACTTCTGCACCACCAAATTCAGCACATGCGCCAAGCAAGGGATGTGCGTCAAATTGGCTAGTCCCAGAGCTGCAACGAGATTTCGCCCATTATCACACACCACCAGGCCGGGCTTGAGGCTCACCGGCAGCAACCACTCGTCGGTCTGTTGTTCAATACCCCGCCACAACTCCTGTGCGGTGTGGGGCCTGTCCCCCAAACATATGAGTTTCAGAATGGCCTGCTGACGTTTACCCCGGGCTGTGCTGAAGTTGGTGGTGAAGGTGTGTGGCTGACTGGATGAGCAGGTGGAAGAAGAGGAGGAGGAAGCCGAGAAGGAGGAGGTGGCAACAGGAGGCAAAGAATGTTGCCCTGCGATCCTTGGCGGCGGAAGGACGTGCGCCAAACAGCTCTCCGCCTGGGGCCCAGCTGCCACTACATTTACCCAGTGTGCAGTTAGGGAGATATAGCGTCCCTGGCCGTGCTTACTGGTCCACGTATCTGTGGTTAGGTGGACCTTGCTACAGATGGCGTTGCGCAGTGCACACTTGATTTTATCGGATACTTGGTTGTGCAGGGAAGGCACGGCTCTCTTGGAGAAGTAGTGCCGGCTGGGAACAACATACTGTGGGACAGCAAGCGACATGAGCTGTTTGAAGCTGTCTGTGTCCACCAGCCTAAATGACAGCATTTCATAGGCCAGTAGTTTAGAAATGCTGGCATTCAGGGCCAGGGATCGAGGGTGGCTAGGTGGGAATTTACGCTTTCTATCAAATGTTTGTGAGATGGAGAGCTGAACGCTGGCGTGTGACATGGTTGAGACGCTTGGTGACGGAGGTGGTGGTGGTGGTGTTGGTGGTACATCCCCTGTTTGCTGGGCGGCAGGTGCCAACGTTCCTCCAGAGGCGGAGGAAGAGGCCGAGGCGGCAGCAGCAGAATAGGCCGAGGCGGCAGCAGCAGAAGAGGTAGCAGGGGGAGCCTGAGTGACTTCCTTGGTTTTAAGGTGTTTACTCCACTGCAGTTCATGCTTTGCATGCAGGTGCCTGGTCATGCAGGTTGTGCTCAGGTTCAGAACGTTAATGCCTCGCTTCAGGCTCTGATGGCACAGCGTGCAAACCACTCGGGTCTTGTCGTCAGCACATTGTTTGAAGAAGTGCCATGCCAGGGAACTCCTTGAAGCTGCCTTTGGGGTGCTCGGTCCCAGATGGCGGCGGTCAGTAGCAGGCGGAGTCTCTTGGCGGCGGGTGTTCTGCTTTTGCCCACTGCTCCCTCTTTTGCTACGCTGTTGGCTCGGTCTCACCACTGCCTCTTCCTCCGAACTGTGAAAGTCAGTGGCACGACCTTCATTCCATGTGGGGTCTAGGACCTCATCGTCCCCTGCATCGTCTTCCACCCAGTCTTGATCCCTGACCTCCTGTTCAGTCTGCACACTGCAGAAAGACGCAGCAGTTGGCACCTGTGTTTCGTCATCATCAGAGACATGCTGAGGTGGTATTCCCATGTCCTCATCATCAGGAAACATAAGTGGTTGTGCGTCAGTGCATTCTATGTCTTTCACCGCTGGGGAAGGGCTAGGTGGATGCCCTTGGGAAACCCTGCCAGCGGAGTCTTCAAACAGCATAAGAGACTGCTGCATAACTTGAGGCTGAGACAGTTTCCCTGGTATGCATGGGGGTGATGTGACAGACTGATGGGGTTGGTTTTCAGGCGCCATCTGTGCGCTTTCTGCAGAAGACTGGGTGGGAGATAATGTGAACGTGCTGGATCCACTGTCGGCTACCCAATTGACTAATGCCTGTACCTGCTCAGGCCTTACCATCCTTAGAACGGCATTGGGCCCCACCATATATCGCTGTAAATTCTGGCGGCTACTGGGACCTGAGGTAGTTGGTACACTAGGACGTGTGGATGTGGCAGAATGGCCACGTCCTCTCCCAGCACCAGAGGGTCCACTAACACCACCACGACCATGTCCGCGTCCCTTACTAGATGTTTTTCTCATTGTTATGGTTCACCACAACAACAAATATATTATTTGGCCCAATGTATTGTATTCAAATTCAGCGGGATATAAATTTGAGGCCTAGTATTTAGGCGCTGGGTGACCGGTATGGATTTAGTGACAGAATTAGACTTGGAAATGCACAGAAGCGTGTGTGTGAAGTTATTCTGAATGACCCTATGTGCACCTTGAATATTATATACCCTTTTTGGGATAGATTTCAAATAGCTCTGATATAGCAGGAACCACTAAATTATGAAATTGCTAAATTGGGAATTGTATTTCAACCCAGAACAAAAAATGTGCTTTGACGGACACTAAATATCTTGCCCAGCAACAACAGTACAGCGGTAACGAGAGATTTAGCAGGATATAAATTTGAGGCCTAGTATTTAGGCGCTGGGTGACAGGTATGGGTTTAGTGACAGAATTAGACTTGGAAATACACAGTAGCGGGTGTGTGTGAAGTTATTCTGAATGACCCAATGTGCACCTTGAATATTATATACCCTTTTAGGGATAGATTTCAAATAGCTCTGATATAGCAGAAACCACTAAATTATGAAATTGCTAAATTGGGAATTGTATTTCAACCCAGAACAAAAAATGTGCTTTGACGGACACTAAATATCTTGCCCAGCAACAACAGTACAGCGGTAACGAGAGATTTAGCAGGATATAAATTTGAGGCCTAGTATTTAGGCGCTGGGTGACAGGTATGGGTTTAGTGACAGAATTAGACTTGGAAATACACAGTAGCGGGTGTGTGTGAAGTTATTCTGAATGACCCAATGTGCACCTTGAATATTATATACCCTTTTAGGGATAGATTTCAAATAGCTCTGATATAGCAGAAACCACTAAATTATGAAATTGCTAAATTGGGAATTGTATTTCAACCCAGAACAAAAAATGTGCTTTGACGGACACTAAATATCTTGCCCAGCAACAACAGTACAGCGGTAACGAGAGATTTAGCAGGATATAAATTTGAGGCCTAGTATTTAGGCGCTGGGTGACAGGTATGGGTTTAGTGACAGAATTAGACTTGAAATACACAGTAGCGGGTGTGTGTGAAGTTATTCTGAATGACCCAATGTGCACCTTGAATATTATATACCCTTTTAGGGATAGATTTCAAATAGCTCTGATATAGCAGAAACCACTAAATTATGAAATTGCTAAATTGGGAATTGTACTTCAACCCAGAACAAAAAATGTGCTTTGACGGACACTAAATAACTTTCCCAGCTACAACAGGACAGCGGTAACGAGAGATTTAGCGGGATATAAATTTGAGGCCTAGTATTTAGGCGCTGGGTGACAGGTATGGGTTTAGTGACAGAATTAGACTTGGAAATACACAGTAGCGGGTGTGTGTGAAGTTATTCTGAATGACCCTATGTGCACCTTCAATATGATCTACCCTTTTAGGGATAGATTTCAAATAGCTCTGATATAGCAGAAACCACTAAATTATGAAATTGCTAAATTGGGAATTGTATTTCAACCCAGAAGAAAAAATGTGCTTTGACGGACACTAAATAACTTTCCCAGCTACAACAGGACAGCGGTAACGAGAGATTTAGCAGGATATAAATTTGAGGCCTAGTATTTAGGCGCTGGGTGACAGGTATGGGTTTAGTGACAGAATTAGACTTGAAAATACACAGTAGCGGGTGTGTGTGAAGTTATTCTGAATGACCCAATGTGCACCTTGAATATTATATACCCTTTTAGGGATAGATTTCAAATAGCTCTGATATAGCAGAAACCACTAAATTATGAAATTGCTAAATTGGGAATTGTACTTCAACCCAGAACAAAAAATGTGCTTTGACGGACACTAAATATCTTTCCAAGCAACAACAGTACAGCGGTAACGAGAGATTTAGCAGGATATAAATTTGAGGCCTAGTATTTAGGCGCTGGGTGACAGGTATGGGTTTAGTGACAGAATTAGACTTGGAAATACACAGTAGCGGGTGTGTGTGAAGTTATTCTGAATGACCCAATGTGCACCTTGAATATTATATACCCTTTTAGGGATAGATTTCAAATAGCTCTGATATAGCAGAAACCACTAAATTATGAAATTGCTAAATTGGGAATTGTACTTCAACCCAGAACAAAAAATGTGCTTTGACGGACACTAAATAACTTTCCCAGCTACAACAGGACAGCGGTAACGAGAGATTTAGCGGGATATAAATTTGAGGCCTAGTATTTAGGCGCTGGGTGACAGGTATGGGTTTAGTGACAGAATTAGACTTGGAAATACACAGTAGCGGGTGTGTGTGAAGTTATTCTGAATGACCCTATGTGCACCTTCAATATGATCTACCCTTTTAGGGATAGATTTCAAATAGCTCTGATATAGCAGAAACCACTAAATTATGAAATTGCTAAATTGGGAATTGTATTTCAACCCAGAACAAAAAATGTGCTTTGACGGACACTAAATAACTTTCCCAGCTACAACAGGACAGCGGTAACGAGAGATTTAGCAGGATATAAATTTGAGGCCTAGTATTTAGGCGCTGGGTGACAGGTATGGGTTTAGTGACAGAATTAGACTTGAAAATACACAGTAGCGGGTGTGTGTGAAGTTATTCTGAATGACCCAATGTGCACCTTGAATATTATATACCCTTTTAGGGATAGATTTCAAATAGCTCTGATATAGCAGAAACCACTAAATTATGAAATTGCTAAATTGGGAATTGTACTTCAACCCAGAACAAAAAATGTGCTTTGACGGACACTAAATAACTTTCCCAGCTACAACAGGACAGCGGTAACGAGAGATTTAGCAGGATATAAATTTGAGGCCTAGTATTTAGGCGCTGGGTGACAGGTATGGGTTTAGTGACAGAATTAGACTTGAAAATACACAGTAGCGGGTGTGTGTGAAGTTATTCTGAATGACCCAATGTGCACCTTGAATATTATATACCCTTTTAGGGATAGATTTCAAATAGCTCTGATATAGCAGAAACCACTAAATTATGAAATTGCTAAATTGGGAATTGTACTTCAACCCAGAACAAAAAATGTGCTTTGACGGACACTAAATAACTTTCCCAGCTACAACAGGACAGCGGTAACGAGAGATTTAGCGGGATATAAATTTGAGGCCTAGTATTTAGGCGCTGGGTGACCGGTATGGATTTAGTGACAGAATTAGACTGGGATATGGCCAAAAAATAACCACACTATTGCTGGTTAAATGCACTTGGTGACGGGCGCAGCTTGCCCCTGATGTAGTATATGGCCAAAAAATGAACAGACTATTGCTGGTTAAATGCACTTGGTGTCACAGCTTGACCAACCACACTACTGAGGGTTAAATGCACTTGGTGACGGGCGCAGCTTGCCCCTGATGTAGTATATGGCCAAAAAATAAACAGACTATTGCTGGTTAAATGCACTTGGTGTGACAGCTTCACCCTGATGTAGGCTTTAGCCAGAAAACAACCACACCATTGAGGGTTAAATGCACTTGGTGACAGGCGCAGCTTGCCCCTGATTTTGTATATGGCCAAAAAATGAACAGACTATTGCTGGTTAAATGCACTTGGTGTGACAGCTTCACCCTGATGTAGGCTTTAGCCAAAAAACAACCACACCATTGAGGGTTAAATGCACTTGGTGACAGGCGCAGCTTGCCCCTGATTTTGTATATGGCCAAAAAATGAACAGACTATTGCTGGTTAAATGCACTTGGTGTGACAGCTTCACCCTGATGTAGGCTTTAGCCAAAAAACAACCACACCATTGAGGGTTAAATGCACTTGGTGACAGGCGCAGCTTGCCCCTGATTTTGTATATGGCCAAAAAATGAACAGACTATTGCTGGTTAAATGCACTTGGTGTGACAGCTTCACCCTGATGTAGGCTTTAGCCAAAAAACAACCACACCATTGAGGGTTAAATGCACTTGGTGACAGGCGCAGCTTGCCCCTGATTTTGTATATGGCCAAAAAATGAACAGACTATTGCTGGTTAAATGCACTTGGTGTGACAGCTTCACCCTGATGTAGGCTTTAGCCAAAAAACAACCACACCATTGAGGGTTAAATGCACTTGGTCGCAGCTTGTGCTGGCGCACCACAAGACACAAAATGGCCGCCGATCACCCCAGAAAAATGTGACTGACAAACGGTCTGGGCAGCCTAAAAACAGTGAGCAATTGAGGATCAGCAGCTCAATGATCCACAGCTGCAGATCGATCAGTTAATCAAGTCCTTTGGAGGAGTTAATCTGCCTAATCTCGCCCTACTGTCGCAGCCGCAACCTCTCCCTACGCTAATCAGAGCAGAGTGACGGGCGGCGCTATGTGACTCCAGCTTAAATAGAGGCTGGGTCACATGGTGCTCTGGCCAATCACAGCCATGCCAATAGTAGGCATGGCTGTGATGGCCTCTTGGGGCAAGTAGTATGACGCTTGTTGATTGGCTGCTTTGCAGCCTTTCAAAAAGCGCCAAGAAAGCGTCACAAAAGCGCCAAGAAAGCGACGAACACCGAACCCGAACCCGGACTTTTACGAAAATGTCCGGGTTCGGGTCCGTGTCACGGACACCCCAAAATTCGGTACGAACCCGAACTATACAGTTCGAGTTCGCTCATCCCTAGTGCTGGGCCTAAATTTATGACAATGGACTGTTGCAGTGGTGGCTGACGTGAAGCCTGATTTTCTGCTATGACATGCAGACTGATTCTCTGCTGACATGAAGCCAGATCCTCTGTTACGGACCTCTCTCCTCTGCCTGTGTGCTGGGCCTAAATATATGCCAATGGACTGTTGCAGTGGTGGCTGACGTGAAGCCTCATTCTCTGCTATGACATGCAGACTAATTCTCTGCTGACATGAAGCCAGATTGTCTGTTACGGGACCTCTCTCCTCTGCCTGGGTGCTGGGCCTAAATTTATGAAAATGGACTCTTACAGTGGTGGGTGACGTGAAGCCTGATTCTCTGCTATGACATGAAGACTGATTCTCTGCTATGACATGAAGACTGATTCTCTGCTGACATGAAGCCAGATTGTCTGTTACGGGACCTCTCTCCTCTGCCTGGGTGCTGGGCCTAAATATCTGACAATGGACTGTTGCAGTGGTGGCTGACTTGAAGCCTGATTTTCTGCTATGACATGCAGACTGATTCTCTGCTGACATGAAGCCAGATTGTCTGTTACGGGACCTCTCTCCTCTGCCTGGGTGCTGGGCCTAAATATCTGACAATGGACTGTTGCAGTGGTGGCTGACGTGAAGCCTGATTTTCTGCTATGACATGCAGACTGATTCTTTGCTGACATGAAGCCAGATTGTCTGTTACGGGACCTCTCTCCTCTGCCTGGGTGCTGGGCCTAAATTTATGAAAATTGACTCTTACAGTGCTGGGTGACGTGAAGCCTTATTTTCTGCTATGACATGCAGACTGATTCTCTGCTGACATGAAGCCAGATCCTCTGTTACGGGACCTCTCTCCTCTGCCTGTGTGCTGGGCCTAAATATATGCCAATGGACTGTTGCAGTGGTGGCTGACGTGAAGCCTCATTCTCTGCTATGACATGCAGACTAATTCTCTGCTGACATGAAGCCAGATTGTCTGTTACGGGACCTCTCTCCTCTGCCTGGGTGCTGGGCCTAAATTTATGAAAATGGACTCTTACAGTGGTGGGTGACGTGAAGCCTGATTCTCTGCTATGACATGAAGCCTGATTTTCTGCTATGACATGCAGACTGATTCTCTGCTGACATGAAGCCAGATTGTCTGTTACGGGACCTCTCTCCTCTGCCTGGGTGCTGGGCCTAAATTTATGAAAATGGACTCTTACAGTGGTGGGTGACGTGAAGCCTGATTCTCTGCTATGATATGAAGACTGATTCTCTGCTGACATGAAGCCAGATTGTCTGTTACGGGACCTCTCTCCTCTGCCTGGGTGCTGGGCCTAAATTTATGAAAATTGACTCTTACAGTGGTGGGTGACGTGAAGCCTGATTCTCTGCTATGATATTAAGACTGATTCTCTGCTGACATGAAGCCAGATTGTCTGTTACGGGACCTCTCTCCTCTGCCTGGGTGCTGGGCCTAAATTTATGAAAATGGACTCTTACAGTGGTGGGTGACGTGAAGCCTGATTCTCTGCTATGATATGAAGACTGATTCTCTGCTGACATGAAGCCAGATTGTCTGTTACGGGACCTTTCTCCTCTGCCTGGGTTCTGGGCCTAAATTTATGAAAATTGACTCTTACAGTGGTGGGTGACGTGAAGCCTGATTCTCTGCTATGATATGAAGACTGATTCTCTGCTGACATGAAGCCAGATTGTCTGTTACGGGACCTCTCTCCTCTGCCTGGGTGCTGGGCCTAAATTTATGACAATGGACTGTTGCAGTGGTGGCTGACGTGAAGCCTGATTTTCTGCTATGACATGCAGACTGATTCTCTGCTGACATGAAGCCAGATCCTCTGTTACGGGACCTCTCTCCTCTGCCTGTGTGCTGGGCCTAAATATATGACAATGGACTGTTGCAGTGGTGGCTGACGTGAAGCCTGATTTTCTGCTATGACATGCAGACTGATTCTCTGCTGACATGAAGCCAGATTGTCTGTTACGGGACCTCTCTCCTCTGCCTGGGTGCTGGGCCTAAATATCTGACAATGGACTGTTACAGTGGTGGCTGACGTGAAGCCTGATTTTCTGCTATGACATGCAGACTGATTCTCTGCTGACATGAAGCCAGATCCTCTGTCACGGGACCTCTCTCCTCTGCCTGTGTGCTGGGCCTAAATATATCCCAATGGACTGTTGCAGTGGTGGCTGACGTGAAGCCTGATTCTCTGCTATGATATGAAGACTGATTCTCTGCTGACATGAAGCCAGATTGTCTGTTACGGGACCTCTCTCCTCTGCCTGGGTGCTGGGCCTAAATTTATGAAAATGGACTCTTACAGTGGTGGGTGACGTGAAGCCTGATTCTCTGCTATGATATGAAGACTGATTCTCTGCTGACATGAAGCCAGATTGTCTGTTACGGGACCTCTCTCCTCTGCCTGGGTGCTGGGCCTAAATTTATGACAATGGACTGTTGCAGTGGTGGCTGACGTGAAGCCTGATTTTCTGCTATGACATGCAGACTGATTCTCTGCTGACATGAAGCCAGATCCTCTGTTACGGGACCTCTCTCCTCTGCCTGTGTGCTGGGCCTAAATATATGACAATGGACTGTTGCAGTGGTGGCTGACGTGAAGCCTGATTTTCTGCTATGACATGCAGACTGATTCTCTGCTGACATGAAGCCAGATTGTCTGTTACGGGACCTCTCTCCTCTGCCTGGGTGCTGGGCCTAAATATCTGACAATGGACTGTTACAGTGGTGGCTGACGTGAAGCCTGATTTTCTGCTATGACATGCAGACTGATTCTCTGCTGACATGAAGCCAGATCCTCTGTCACGGGACCTCTCTCCTCTGCCTGTGTGCTGGGCCTAAATATATCCCAATGGACTGTTGCAGTGGTGGCTGACGTGAAGCCTGATTCTCTGCTATGACATGCAGACTAATTCTCTGCTGACATGAAGCCAGATTGTCTGTTACGGGACCTCTCTCCTCTGCCTGGGTGCTGGGCCTAAATTTATGAAAATGGACTCTTACAGTGGTGGGTGACGTGAAGCCTGATTCTCTGCTATGATATGAAGACTGATTCTCTGCTGACATGAAGCCAGATTGTCTGTTACGGGACCTCTCTCCTCTGCCTGGGTGCTGGGCCTAAATATATGCCAATGGACTGTTGCAGTGGTGGGTGACGTGAAGCCTGATTTTCTGCTATGACATGCAGACTGATTCTCTGCAGACATGAAGCCAGATCCTCTGTTACGGGACCTCTCTCCTCTGCCTGTGTGCTGGGCCTAAATATATGACAATGGACTGTTGCAGTGGTGGCTGACGTGAAGCCTGATTTTCTGCTATGACATGCAGACTGATTCTCTGCTGACATGAAGCCAGATTGTCTGTTACGGGACCTCTCTCCTCTGCCTGGGTGCTGGGCCTAAATATCTGACAATGGACTGTTACAGTGGTGGCTGACGTGAAGCCTGATTTTCTGCTATGACATGCAGACTGATTCTCTGCTGACATGAAGCCAGATCCTCTGTCACGGGACCTCTCTCCTCTGCCTGTGTGCTGGGCCTAAATATATCCCAATGGACTGTTGCAGTGGTGGCTGACGTGAAGCCTGATTCTCTGCTATGACATGCAGACTAATTCTCTGCTGACATGAAGCCAGATTGTCTGTTACGGGACCTCTCTCCTCTGCCTGGGTGCTGGGCCTAAATTTATGAAAATGGACTCTTACAGTGGTGGGTGACGTGAAGCCTGATTCTCTGATATGATATGAAGACTGATTCTCTGCTGACATGAAGCCAGATTGTCTGTTACGGGACCTCTCTCCTCTGCCTGGGTGCTGGGCCTAAATGTATGAAAATGGACTCTTACAGTGGTGGGTGACGTGAAGCCTGATTCTCTGCTATGACATGAAGACTGATTCTCTGCTATGACATGAAGACTGATTTTCTGCTGACATGAAGCCAGATTGTCTGTTACGGGACCTCTCTCCTCTGCCTGTGTGCTGGGCCTAAATTTATGACAATGGACTGTTGCAGTGGTGGCTGACGTGAAGCCTGATTCTCTGCTATGACATGCAGACTAATTCTCTGCTGACATGAAGCCAGATTGTCTGTTACGGGACCTCTCTCCTCTGCCTGGGTGCTGGGCCTAAATTTATGACAATGGACTGTTGCAGTGGTGGCTGACGTGAAGCCTGATTCTCTGCTATGACATGCAGACTGATTCTCTGCTGACATGAAGACAGATTCTCTGTTACAGGACCTCTCTCCTCTGCCTGGGTGCCGGGGCCTAAATATCTGAGAATGGACTGTTCCAGTGGTGGGTGACGTGAAGCCAGATTCTCTGCTATGGGACCTCTGTCCAATTGATTTTGGTTAATTTTTATTTATTTAATTTTTATTTTAATTCATTTCCCTATCCACATTTGTTTGCAGGGGATTTACCTACATGTTGCTGCCTTTTGCAGCCCTCTAGCCCTTTCCTGGGCTGTTTTACAGCCTTTTTAGTGCCGAAAAGTTCGAGTCCCCATTGACTTCAATGGGTTCGGGTTCGGGACGAAGTTCGGATCGGGTTCGGATCCCGAACCCGAACATTTTCGGGAAGTTCGGCCGAACTTCTCGAACCCGAACATCCAGGTGTCCGCTCAACTCTATTCGACACACGTCCCCGGATAGGGGACGTAACAGGGATTAAACTGATAGGAATAGGACTAGTTAAGACACCACTCATATAGGGTGTCACAGCACATTGCTCCGTGCACGCGCAGTGCCCCAACTTGGGAGTAAGAGGAGCGACCAAGCTGCTTTTTCCATCTCCCGGTTCCTGAAATTCAGTTTGGTGTATCAGAGTTTGGTCTGTCTGTCTGAATTTATTTAGTCTTGAGAAGAGACGTTTAAGGGGGACATGATTAACCTGTACAAGTATATAAATGTACAGTACCATACAAAAATACGGCGAAAAGCTGTTCCATGTAAAATGTGCTCAAAAGACAATGGGGCACTGCCTCTGACTGAAGAAGAAAAAGTTCAGTCTCCAGAAGCGTCAAAGCTTCTTTTCAGTAAGAACTGTGAATCTGTTGAATAGACTTCCTCAGGACATTGTAACAGCAAGAACAGTAGACATTTTCAAAAAGGGTTTAGACAAATTCTTAAAAGTAAACAACATTAATGCTTATGAAAACGTGCAGAAATCTGAGTCTCACTTCCGACTGGAATTCGCATCCCCACCTATCCCTTGGTTTAACTTGATGGACGTTTGTCTTTTTTCAACCGTATTAACTATGTAACTATGAATGGTTCTAGGGTGGGTCCAGACCCATTGGACCCCCCTGTTGGTGTGTCACTGCTTGACACTACTGCTATTTTACCCTTACAGTTACTGTTACAGTACAGTATGTTCGACATACAGGTGACAAGCCCTTCTAAGAGAACGTTCAGTGGCCAAATGTTTCTGGATTTGGCAGAAATAGCAGAAGAAGAAGGGTGGGTGGTAGCAGCAGTCGCAGCGACAGGCCAAAGCTTCCAGTGTCATCCAGTGGTCGTGTTTTGACCAGCAACCCAGCTGTCCTTGAATGCTTGACTCAGTCTTCAACATCAGGTGACATCAGACACCCTCAGCCAGGAATCCTCTTAAAGCACACTTAATTGGCATGGCCCAGGAATAAGCTCTGTTCTGAACCTGCCTCTTTCATTTTCTACTCAGGAAGTATTATATGCTGTCGGCTTGGCTCCCTTTTACAGCAAAGAAAAATTTCTAGAGGACAGTCAGCAGCTACTGTCCAGCCAAGATGTGGAGGAGAGATCCACTGCTTCCTCTGGTAGGAAGGCAAATAGCGACCATAAGAGTCATGTGGGAGAAGGTGTTGCGAGCAGTCAGGCATGTAGCCCTGAGACTGGTGAGGGTGACATCAGTGACAAGCAGACAGGAGTAAATGATGATGTAGCAGATCTCACGTGGGAGCCGGGTGAAGAGGGGGCTTCATCATCATGATCAGGGGGTGGCAGCTTGCGCATTAGGCAGTGGCTGAGTCAGCAGTTTGCTAGCGTAACCGTGAGTCAGCAGGGTAGCAGCAATGTGATATCTGGAGACTAACGTGCCCGGGGTAGACCATCTGCTACTCAGAAGCCTACCTGTCCAGGAAAGAAGTAGCGGTGCCTGGGTTCAGCAGGCAGTCAGCACTGAGTGGTGGGGGGAAAATGCCATGATCGCTGGTGTGGGAATTTTTCATGAAGCCGCTGATGGATGTCAGTGTGGTCATTTGTAAAATCTGTGGGAAGAAGGTAAAGAATAACCAGGGTGCCAATGTTGCCACCACGGCCCTGCGTCAACACATGCAGCGTCATCATAAAGTGGACTGGAAAAACTGTGGTGCTAATCAGGGCCGTCTTTAATATTGCTTGGACTTTGGGCAAAAATGTACTTGGGCCCCCTGGATACTGCCTTTCCACACCATAGCAGGCAATCACGCCCTCCACCACAACACACACACAAAAAATCTACACATCTGGTAGAGTACAGTGAATGACTGTAAATACTTCCAGTTCTGAAGACTCCAGCGGCTCAGGATCAGTGCTCTGAGCAGCTAGGCTCAGGCTGGAAGTGGGCACCGCTCTGCAGAAAGGAGACCAGGGCTCGGCTCACCCTAGTGTTACAGTGCACCCCAGCACCCCACAGTATGCAGTATTGCACCCTATAGTATACAGCAAGCCACAGTATGCAGTATAGCACCCTATATTATACAGCACCACACAGTATGCAGTATAGCACCCCACACTATACAGTACCCCACAGTATATAGTAGAGCAGTATATCAGCCCACAGTATACAGCACCCCACAGTATACAACACCTCACAGTATACAGTAGAGCAGTATAGCACCTCACCGTATGCAGCACCCCAAACTATACACGATACAGCACCCCACTCTATGCAGCCCCCCACACTATACAGTACAGCAGTATAGCACTCCACAATATACAGCACCCACAGTATACAGTATACAGCCCCCCACAGTATACAGTATACAGACGTGGACAAAATTGTTGGTACCCTTTGGTCAATGAAAGAAAAAGTCACAATGGTCACAGAAATAACTTTAATCTGACAAAAGTAATAATAAATTAAAATTCTATAAATGTTAACCAATGAAAGTCAGACATTGTTTTTCAACCATGCTTCAACAGAATTATGTAAAAAAATAAACTCATGAAACAGGCATGGACAAAAATGATGGTACCCCTAGAAAACACAGAACATAATGTGACCAAAGGGACATGTTAATTCAAGGTGTGTCCACTAATTAGCATCACAGGTGTCTACAACCTTGTAATCAGCCATTGGGCCTATATATATGGCTCCAGGTAATCACTGTGTTGTTTGGTGATATGGTGTGTACCACACTCGACATGGACCAGAGGAAGCAAAGGAAAGAGCTGTCTCAAGAGATCAGAAAGAAAATTATAGACAAGCATGTTAAAGGTAAAGGCTATAAGACCATCTCCAAGCAACTAGATGTTCCTGTGAGTACAGTTGCACATATTATTCATAAGTTTAAGATCCATGGGACTGTAGCCAACCTCCCTGGACGTGGCCGCAGGAGGAAAATTGATGACAAATCTAAGAGACGGATAATCCGAATGGTAACAAAAGAGCCTAGAAAGACTTCTAAAGAGATTCAAGGTGAACTTCATGCTCAAGGAACATCAGTGTCAGATCGCACCATCCGTCGTTGTTTGAGCCAAAGTGGACTACATGGGAGACGACCAAGGAGGACACCATTGTTGAAAACGAATCATAAAAAAGCAAGACTGGAATATGCCAAACTACATGTTGACAAGCCACAAAGCTTCTGGGAGAATGTCCTGTGGACAGATGAGACAAAAATCGAAGTTTTTGCCAAGGCACATCAGCTGTATGTTCACAGACGAAAAAATGAAGCATATCAAGAAAAGAACACTGTCCCTACTGTGAAACATGGAGGAGGCTCTGTTATGTTCTGGGGCTGCTTTGCTGCGTCTGGCACAGGGTGTCTTGAATCTGTGCAGGGTACAATGAAATCTCAAGACTATCAAGGAATTCTAGAGAGAAATGTACTAGCCAGTGTCAGAAAGCTTGGTCTCAGTCGCAGGTCATGGGTCTTGCAACAGGACAATGACCCAAAACACACCGCTAAAAACACCCAAGAATGGCTAAGAGGAAAAAATTGGACTATTCTAAAGTGGCCTTCTATGAGCCCTGTCCTCAATCCTATTGAGCATCTTTGGAAGGAGCTGAAACATGCAGTCTGGAAAAGGCACCCTTCAAACCGGACACAACTGGAGCAGTTTGCTCATGAGGAGTGGGCCAAAATACCTGCTGAGAGGTGCAGATGTCTCATTGACAGTTACAGGAAGCGTTTGATTGCAGTGATTGCCTCAAAAGGTTGCGCAACAAAATATTAAGTTAGGGGTACCATCATTTTTGTCCATGCCTGTTTCATGAGTTTATTTTTTTACATAATTCTGTTGAAGCATGGTTGAAAAACAATGTCTGACTTTCATTGGTTAACATTTATAGAATTTTAATTTATTATTACTTTTGTCAGATTAAAGTTATTTCTGTGACCATTGTGACTTTTTCTTTCATTGACCAAAGGGTACCAACAATTTTGTCCACGTCTGTACATCCCCCCACAGTATACAGCCCCGACAGTATACAGTACAGCAGTATAGCACTCCACAATATACAGCACCCACAGTATACAGTATACAGCCCCCCACAGTATACAGCCCCCCACAGTATACAGTACAGCAGTATAGCATTCCACAATATACAGCACCCACAGTATACAGTATACAGCCCCCCACACTATACAGTACAGCAGTATAGCACTCCACAATATACAGCACCCACGGTATACAGTAAACAGCCACCCACAGTATAAAGTACAGCAGTATAGCACTCCACAATATACAGCACCCACAGTATACAGCCCCCCACACTATACAGTACAGCAGTATAGCACTCCACAATATATAGCACCCACAGTATACAGTCCCCCACAGTATACATCCCCCCACAGTATACAGCCCCCCACAGTATACAGGCCCCCACAGTATACGGCCCCCACAGTATACAGCCCCCCACAGTATACAGGCCCCCACAGTATACAGGCCCCCACACTATACAGCATCCCACTATACAGTAGTTTACAGTATATTAGCATAACAGCCGCTGTCACCTTTTTCTGATGTAATCTTTACTAAAAAAGCTCCACAGTTAAGGCAAACTTCTACAGCAACACTCCTGGTAGAAAGGACCTTGATGACCTCATAGCCAGATGACCAGTAATATTGCTAGGTTACTGGTCACATGGTGATGATGTCATCTAAGGTCCTAGAGACTCACAGCTCTCACAGTATGCTGCCTGGAGTGCCGTCAGGCATGGCATGGCAGCACCCCCTGTGTAGCTGACAGCCTGACACCCAGGGCAGTGGCTAGCAGGGATCAAGAGGCAGCTGGGCCCAGGGCAGCTGCCCCTTTTGCCTCTTGTTAAAGACGGCCCTGGTGCTAATGTACTGGTACAACCTGACGCAGCAACCACTGCATCACCGAGTGGCCTGCACCCCAGCAGTCAAGGCTCCACACCCAAGGCAGAGGGGAGCTGTGTTTCCTTGCAATCAATTACTGGTCCTGATGCTACTGCTCCTCCTACTCCTACTCCTCATCACTCGTTTCGTCAGCAATCAATCACCAAGGTGATTGCAAAAAGACAACAGTATGCGTGCACTCATCTAATGGTGCAAAAGCTGAAAAGTACTCCTGGCCAAGTTGCTGGTACTATAGTCCCCCCTTTCCATGTGGTGGACTCTGCACCTTTCAGTGAACTGATGGCTTGTACCAAGCCAAGCTAGAGACTCCCAAGCCATCAATACTTATCCAAAAAGGCTGTACCATCCCTGCATATGTATATTGAACAGAATGTGGGCTAGTCCTTAGGCCTGTCAATGTCCTCTAAAGTACACGGCAGTGCCTACTGGTGAAGTTGTGACTGCAGTCAAGGACAATATATGTATTTTATGGCCCAATGGGTAAATGTGATTCCTGCCCAGCCACTCCAGCAACTTAGCAAGGTGACGGCACTGCCTCCTCCGCGTTCTCAGGCTGTAAGTCCTACTCCATTTTTTCCTCTGCCTCCTCTACCTTGTCCTCAGCCTCCACTGCAGGCACAATTCTGAGTGCTCCTCCAGCATATCACCTATGCAGAGCATGTCACACTGCTCTGCACCTGGTTTGCCTGGGTGAATGGAGTCAAACCCTGGGTGGACTTCTCTGAGTCCTTAAAGAGGAAATCGAATCCTGGCTCTATCCTCGCCAACTGAAAATCAGAACCATAGTCACCGACAACGGGAAGAACATCATGTAGGCGCTGTTTCAAGGAGGGCTGACCCATGCTCCCTGCATTGCGAAAGTCTTTAATCTGGTTGTAAAGCGGTTATTGAAGTCTTTGACCCAACTGCAAGACATCCTGAAAATGGCCAGGAAACTGTGCATGCACTTTAGCCACTTATATACTGCAAAACACGCCTGCCTTGAGCTGAAAAGGCAGAATATTGTTCCCCAACATCACCTGATATACAACATTTCCACCCATTGGAATTCAACCCTCCATATGTTGGACCAACTATATGAGCAGAGGAATGGCGTAAACAATTTCTTGATGATGCAGGCGGACATGAGACCTCCCCTGTGTAACTTCGACGTTAGCCAGTGGCAGCTGATGCGTAACACCTGCCATTTGCTCAGGCTCTTTATTTTTATTTTTTATAAATTCTTTATTTTCAAGATTTTTTCATCAAAAATGAACAAACAATGGTCAATTGACCAGAGATTATAGGTATACAGTGAGAATGTCACAGATCATAGACACATCATTTAACAGATGGAAGACGCGCTATCTCTATTCCATGTCCAGTAACTCATGGCGCGGGAGAGCCCCCGTCTCCTGAGTGACATCAAAAGCTATGAGATGTTTTACAAAATAAAGCATGACACTTCAGGGAAGACAATGGCTACCTAGAGTATATACCATTTATGTATAACACAGAGGAAAAGAAGAAAGATAAAACAGAGAAAGAAGGGGAGGAAGAGAGAAAAGGAGAAAGGAAAGAAGAGAGGGGAGGGGTGGGGGAAGACAGGTTGAGCTGCCTCAACTCTCATTGCAACTGGAATATGGGATGGCGAGGTATGTCTGAGAGGTAAGTCCGAGAAAAGGTAACCGCCAGGTTGCGTAAAGCCATCTACGCCTAGTAGCTTCATGGGGTTGCATATATGTTACTCATCACTACGTCCCGATCCACAGCCTCCAGGGGCACCAAGTTTTCAGGTACTTGTCGTGATTCCTTTTGATCCAGCTTGACATTTCCTCAAAATTACATATTTGGTTCACCTTAGCTATCCACTCGTTCAGTGAGGGGGCCTGGGTGTCTCTCCAGTGGAGAGGAATGATAGACTTGGCCGCTGCTATCAGATGGGTCACCAAGTTATGCTTTGACGGTCTGTAAAGGTCAGAGGGGAGTGAAAAGAGCACCATTTCAATAGTGATCTTTTGGTCGTTGGCCAGGACTTTGTTAATTGTCTTATTGACGTTTTCCCAGAATGGGACGATCAGAGGGCATGTCCACCAAATATGGGACAAAGACCCCTCTCCATCGCCACATCTCCAGCAAAGCCGATCGGGAGACAGACCGCATTTGTGTAAGAACTCTGGGGTTCTATACCATCTGGTGAGGAGCTTAAAATGATTTTCCTGTAGTCGTATACAAGGAGATGGTCCATGTGAGAAGGCCAATAGCTTTTTGAGGTCTTGATCAGGGAAAACCATGTCAAGCTCCCTCTCCCAGTCTCTAATATATAGAGGTTTTCCGGCCTCACTCTCAGCTCCCACCAAGGAGTACAATGCCGAAATTTTCCTCTGTTTACGGAGTGGGGACAGAAGAGTTTTTTCAAACTCTGTCAGTTGTCTCACCGGATTAGACCTCTCTCTCAACTCCCTGCACACAGCACCTATGTAAGCCCTTGTCAGAAAGAAGCTAGGGGGATTTTTTATTCGATCCGGCAATCTATTCATAATAGATGTTTCTGCATCCGGGGCTAGCTCCCCTAGTCTCGCTTGGGCTAATGATGACCACACTTCCTGGTGTATGTCCCCATTTTTCCCTAGGAGGTCCGGAATGAGATTTGCAGGCAGAAGGGGGGACGGCTCTGGTGCTAGTTTTTTACTCAATACTTTCCAAGTCTCTCTTATCCCTTTCAATAGGGGGTCACCCCCGTCTTGTCCCTAGATTGACTGAGGTCAGTCAACCAAAGAAGCTGCTGGAGCGTAGGCCCTACACTGTTTCGCATAAGATTTGCTACGTCAGGTTGTCTCTGGGGGTCTACCGACTCCAGCCATCTATTTAGCTGTATTGCCTGATAATATCTCAGGACATCTGGGAATCCCAATCCGCCGCTCTTTTTATTCCTAACCAAGAGGTCATGTGCTAGTCTAGGTTTCTTCCCATTCCATAGGAACTTCTGGAAGAGTTTCCTGATCTCTTGGAATAATGTTTTTGGTAGGTGTATCGGGACCAGTTGCATGACGTAGAGGATCTTGGGAAAGACGTAGGCCTTAATCACATTTTTCCTGCCCATCCAAGATAGGTAAGGCAAATTGTATTTCAGTAGAAGCTGTGTTATATCCTTTTTAAGGGGAGCATAATTGCAATTAAACAGATCGTCCAGATTCCTCGGGATCTTTATTCCTAAATATTTTATTGGGCCCTTGGTCCAGTGGAAAGGGAGGCGTTTCTGCAGAGAGGATGCTCTAGACTCTGAGAGCGAGATGTTCAATATTTCGGATTTAGAGTGATTTACCTTAAAGTCTGATATTTGGCTAAATATCTCAATCTTTTGGGCTAACTGGTCTAGTCCTTTTTCCGGATTGGTCACCAGGAAGAGAAGGTCATCCGCAAAAGCAGTGCATTTGAGCTCTCCCCTGTCATGCTTAACTCCCTCAATTTCTTGAGTCTGTCTAACCAGCTGGATAAGTGTCTCTACTACCAGAATAAATAATAAGGGGGACAGCGGACATCCTTGTCTTGTCCCATTGGAAATCTCAAAGACTGGGGATAGTGTTCCATTTACTTTCAGTCTAGCATGTGGTTGTCTATAAAGTGTGAATACTGAGTGTATGAAGGGATCTGGGATGGCAAATCTCTCTAGCGTTAGCCTCATGAAATCCCAGTTGACCCTGTTGAACGCCTTTTCGGCATCAATGCTCAAGAGGGTCAACGGGGATCCCGCGGTCCTTGCTGCCTGGATCGCATGGAAGATCCTGTGCGTGTTGTCTCTTCCCTCTCTGCCTCGTATGAACCCCGATTGTTCTGGGCCAATCAAGTTAGGCAATAATTTGTTTAGTCTGGTGGCGAGGATTTTGGCCCAGGTTTTCAAGTCCAAATTCAGGAGAGAAATTGGCCTATAACTTCCACAATTCTGGGGGTCTTTGCCCTCTTTAGGGATTAATGTTACATGCGACTCCTGCGTCTGTCTAGGCAATGACCCTCCTTGCAGAAGTGTGTTACATACGTCTGTAAGTCGGGGGGTTAGGATGTCTTGAAAGCTTCTATAATAGAGTAAGGGGAATCCATCTGGACCCGGGCTCTTTCCCGGGGGGAAACTGCGTATGATGGTGGTTACTTCCTCTAGAGTGATTGGAGCGGTTAAGAGGTCCCTGTCCGCTTGTTAAACTGTTGGGAGTTTGAGGGAGTTTAGGAATTCTCTGGTATGTGACTGTCTGGCGTCAGATTGGCCTGGGGACATTGACTTGTTTAGATTATATAAACCCTCATAAAATTGTTGAAAAGCTTTTGCTATTTCTGGCGTATCTTGGGTTAGCTCTCCATTAGGGTGTTTTATTTTGGGGATATGGGTTACATTTTTTGTCTTTTTTAGAAGAGAGGTCATCAGCTTGCCTCCCTTGTCCCCATGTGCATATACTTTATGCTGGAAGATTAGCATTTGCTTGTTCACTTGTTCAAGAGATTTTTAAGTTGGAGTCTAAGGTCTGTTAACTCCCCCTGCTTCTGTTTGCAAGTGGATAGTTTGTCTATTTTCTCTAGGGACACTATCTGGGTTAATATGGAATCCACTTTTTTCTGGTGTTCCCTTTTTACTTTAGTACCAATTGAGATAAAGCATCCCCTCACGTACGCCTTGTGTGCTTCCCATTCCATAGGTGAGGTGCTGTGTGCAGGGGAATTGATACCAAAATACAACTCCAAGTGAGATCTGACCTGTTCCCGATGTAGTTTGTTGTTCAGCGGAGATTCATTGAGTCTCCACGTCCATTTCCTCCTTGGTAGGGAGGCAAGGGCGAGGGTCAGATGACATGGTGCGTGGTCGGAAATGGTGATGCTCCCGATTTCAGCGTTGCTGGAAACAGGCAAAAGAGAAGAGGATGTTAAGATGTGGTCAAGTCTCTGGTATGAGCCATGTGGGTTAGAAAAGAAGGAGTAGTCTTTGACAGTTGGGTTGTTGTTTCTCCAAACATCTATCAGTTTGAGGTCATGGAGCTTTCTATGTAGTCTACTGATATGTTTCTGTGCAATGTGGGACCTAGATTTGGAGGAATCAAGGATTGGGTTTAGCACCAGGTTAAGGTCCGCCCCCAGAATCACTTGTCCTTCAGCAAAATGCTTGAGAGTGTCTAGAGCTTTAAGAAGCCATTGTACAGTGGCTGTATTTGGAGCATAAAAGTTAGCTAAAGTATATTTCCTTGATGCAATTTCCCCTTTTATTATCAAGAGTCTCCCTTCCTCATCAGAAAGTTGATGAGAGAGTGAGAAAGGTATGGACTGATGAATGGCTATGGAGACACCCTTTGAGGCTGAGGTAGGGTGGGTACTATAAAAACCACTGGTTGTATGGTCGGGAGGGCAGTTTTGGCAACTTTTTCTGGCGTAGATGTGTCTCCTGCAAGAAAACTATATGTGAGCCCATTTTTCTCAGGGCTAGCATCAGCTGACCTCTTTTCTGGGGTGAGTTGAGGCCCTTGATATTGAAGGTGGTCACCTTGATCTCTGCCATACTCCTCTGAGTTTGGATCTTCTACCTTTCTTACTGGAGTTAGAGGATCTCAACCTGTTCTATGTGGGGAAGGAAGAGGTAGGGGAGGTGGGGAAAAGAGGGGGATCAGAAGGAAGAAAGGAAGGTATGTAGTAAGGAAAAATAGATGAAAGACACTAATAGAATACACTTAACACGTAGTGTAATAGTAGCTTAGCCTACTAATGATTTTCAACTTGAGTCGTACCAGTCAAGGGCAAATAAGGGGGGGGGGGGGTAAAGGGGTTGGAGGATGAGGGTGCGAGCGTTAAGGAAATGGGAGTAGTGTGGCCTACACACCCAAGGTCGCAAACCAGATTGTGAGAAAGTGTCTGGTTGGTGACCCAGTTGCTTTGTTCTAGGCTTATCTTTATTTTTATTTTTTTCTTCATGATATTGCGGGGGGTTGGGGAAGGAGAGGATACCTAGAGAAGTGCTTCGTTATCGGGAGGTAATGCTAAGAATAAGGAGCTGTCTAAAGCGGGGAGGGCACTCCACCCACTGGAAAAGACTATAGGTAAGAAAAACGCTGTGGTGGGTAACCTGATCGCATTTTTACCCCTTACTTTTCATTGTGATTGGCGAGATGATTAGAGGAATGGTTGAAGATGGTGAGAAATAAGGGGGGGGAGGGGGGGGGAGACGATGTCACCATTGCCAAAGATTGGGTCGTAAATGGGGGAGAAAGAGACAATGAACAATCAATAACATGAGACCTTGCTTAGGTCTAAGGCATATCAGGATTTGAACTAAATAAGAACATAGTAAGAACATACGTGTTCGTTATTATAGACAAACTAAAGCCCTGGCGGTTCTCGTCAGGGTTTCCCCTGGAGTCGCGGTGTAGGGCAGGAGGGAAACATTACATAACCTGAGTCCCGAACGTCGAACTGTGGCCATAACAATACCGGAACAGTTCTTTGCAGGATACCCGTAGTGGCCGAACTTCCGTGGCTCCCGGTCGCGGTTTCAAGGTGGAGGGGATCGGATCTCTGCTGCCGCTCTGTTCCCCCTGGATTTCCCCTTGGACACCTTCTTCCAGGTTTCAATCTGCGTGAGTCGGGGTAGATCTGCAGGGTAGGCGATCGGCATCCATGATGGCACCCCCTATCGGGTGGATACCTATGGTTTCCCAAGCTCTTTCCAGGTCGTCTGGGGTATGAATCGCTATGCGCTTGCCATTCTTTAAGATCGCAATACCGAACGGGTATAGCCAGGCATATTGGATCTTCTGGGCTCTGAGTGCATCCAGCAGGGGCTTCATGATGCGCCGTTTCGATAGGGTGGATGGCGCAATATCTTGATAGAGGGCAATGTCTACCCCGTTGTAAGAAATTTGCCTTTTTTCTCTGGCAGCAGCTAGTATACGGGCGGGGTCTACAAAGGACAGTAGGCCGCAAACGACGTCCCTGGGTCTCTCATTCGGCCTCGGAGCTGGTCTTAAGGCCCTGTGTATCCGCTCAATAATTATTGAGGCAGCCGATTCTTGGCCTAACAGGTCGGCGAAGATCTCCATGGCCACTTTATTCAGCGCTTCGGCGGCCCATGATTCAGGGAGGCCCTTGAGACGTATGTTCCGTCTTCTACTTCTATTTTCTTGGTCCTCCAGCATTAGCATTGCCTTGTTCAGTTCAGAAAGAGAAAGGGGTGACCCTAGGGGCATCAGACAAAAAGGGGGACAGAAAAGTCCGGGGGGGCAAGTGCTCCCCCAATAATATACCCAAAATGATACCCCCAAAGGAATGACTCGGCCAAAGCTCCCGAGCATAAATCAGAATAAAGAAGGAATGGAGCTCAAAAAGCCAAAGTAATAAATGTTATGAATATTTTATTATATCATGAAAAAGACATCAATAATTACATACACATAGATGCAGTGGGACAGGGAAACAAAAGAAACAGGGAAAGGAACAACCGCGCCACCCTGGATGGAGAACTCCGGTCATAAATCATAGAAGGTGTAATCAGCAGGATAAATACATAATAATGAAAAAGAATAATATAGCATAATCATACTGCCGATACACAATCAATATAGTAACAAGGGTGAGTCCCAGAATGTAGGGAAGAAGAGTAAAGAACCCATACAAGGGAACACAAAAATCCAGCTTGCAAGTCGAAAACCTAGCAACAGAATAATAATCCGTGTGGAACAAGACCGGAAGTAAAAATGAATGGGTGGAACTCACCAGAGAATCAGACCAAGAGAGGACTAAACCAGGATGGCGCTATCCCAACGCGCGTTTCGGCGTGCCATCGTCAGGGGGTGTTCAGTTCAGTAGTATGGAAGTTGAGGTGCTCCTCAACTCCCGTAGCATGCGACACAAGCTCTTGCGCGGCCGTTTCCAGAGACTCGACTCTGTTCCCCACCTGAGTGATCTCCGATTTTATGTCAGAAAGTTCCGACAGTACTGGCTTTATTGCTTTTTCTAATGCTTGCCCCAGTACCTTAGTGAGGAAGGACTTCGAGACAGGTGAGGGGTCTCTGGATTCTGCTGCGGCTTCCTGCGTGCTGTCTGCATCCGAGTCCTCTCACTCTTCAGCGCTTGCTGCTGCCGCCGCCATCTTAGAGCTCACGCTTGGTGAGAGGAGCGCTTTTTTCTTGAGGAAGCGCTGCATTGCTTGCTGGCTTTTTTGTGTTCTTGGAGTATCAGGAGCGTAAGAACTCCTATCTCTCCCATATTTGACCATTTTGGAGTAGGTCACTGCTGAATAAGTGGTTTTAAACGCTTGAGTGTGGAGGAGCCGAGGTCTCACACAGCCATCTGCAGTCCCGGCTAGGCTCCGCCCCACTCTTGCTCAGGCTCTTTGATGAGGCGACTAGTGTCCCTTTTTGGTCTTGTTGACATCACCATTTATTTACCTTTCTTCTGATCTGTCAGAAAGATGGACAATTGAAAAACACAATGTATCAGGTCTGTTGGAGCATCTGTAATTCCTCTATCACATCTCTATTTTGCATCAGGATATGCTCATGATTTGAAGGCCAAAAGCAGGAGTGCGTGCAATACACAATCGCATTTCTATTTTAGATCCACTCCTAATTTTTTTTTTCCTCAGGCTCTCTGCAGCTGGGAGATAGCTCATTTTTAACGTGCTTTGTGACAAATAAATACGGATCGAATACATATTTTTTTGTTTTATTCGGCAAAGCTGCCAAATCAAATTTTTGAAAACTTCGCTCATCTCTAGTTGTCAACAAAGGTATCAATCAATAAAGTATGAATTGGTCAGCTGACAACTACTACATACACTGCCTGTCAAAAAAAAAGTCGCCACCTGGATTTAACTAAGCAAATAGTTATGAGCCTCCTATTAGATAATTACTGCATGGGCGATTATCTTTCAGCTGGAAACAAGTTATTTAACCCCAACTGGTGCAATGAGTTGCTTCTCATTTCTTAAACAACCATGTCAAAAGACACATATTGTGGTCGTGGAAAAGATGTTAGTCTGTTTGAGAAGGGTCAAATCATTGGCATGCATCAAGCAGAGAAAACACTAGGAGATTGCAGAAACTATTAAAATTGGGCTATGAACTGTCCAACGCATTATTGAAAACTGGAATAATAGTGGGGACCCATCGTATTCGAGGAAGAAATGTGGCAGGAAAAAAATCCTGAATGATTGTGATTGGCGATCACTTAAACGTTTGGTGAAATCAAATCGAAGAAAAACAACAGTAGAACTCAGGGCTATGTTTAATGGTGAAAGTAAGAGCATTTACACACTCACAATGCGAAGCGAACTCAAGGGATTGGGACTAAACAGCTGTGTAGCCATAAGAAAACCATTAATCAGTGAGGCAAACCAGAAAAAAAGGCTTCAATTTCCTAGGTAGCATAAAGATTGGACTCTGGAGCAATGGAAGAAGGTCATGTGGTCTGATGAGTCCAGATTTACCCTGTTCCAGAGTGATCGGTGCATCAGGGTGAGAAGAGAGGCAGATGAAGTGATGCACCCATCATGCCTAGTGCCTACTGTACAAGCCTGTGGGGGCAGTGATATGATCTTGGGTTTCTGCAGTTGGTTAGGTATAGGTTCAGCAACAGTATGTGCTCCGAGAATGAGGTCAGCTGACTACCTGAACATACTGAATAACCAGGTTATTCCATCAATGGATTTTTTCTTCCCTGATGGCACGGGCATATTCCAAGATGGCAATGCCAGGATTCATCTGGCTCAAATTGTGAAAGAGTGGTTCAGGGAGCATGAGACACCATTTTCACACATGGATTGGCCACCACAGAGTCCAGACCTTAACCCCATTGAGAATTTTTGGGATGTGCTGGAGAAGGCTTTGAGCAGCAGTCAGACTCTACCATCATCAGTGCAAGATCTTGGTGACTGAATGTATATAAATCTTGTGACATTGCAGAAGCTTATCGAAACAATGCCACAGCGAATGCGTGCCGTAATCAAAGCTAAAGGCTTTTTTTGGTTGCGACTTTTTTTTGGACAGGCAGTGTATTTACTGCTGTTATTATATAGGTCCCTAGAGGGTTATATATTATAATTGTACATTATGCTCAGACTAAATGTCAATCTGTTGTTTATGAGGGATATTTTCATCTTCTGAAAATGTAGAACTGTATTTTCTAATGTATAAGATCACATATAATGTAATCCAACATATCCTTATTACGTTCATTTCAGCTGTAGTTTCAAATGTATTTTGCAATTATATTTCCTCTTATAAAAGATGTTGTCATTTGTCTTCTGATCTGAAAATCACAAAATACATTTCCTTTAAACTAATGCCAGCAATGACCTGTAGTGAATTTAATGAGGAATTACTGTACAGCAGATGTTATATGAAGTAATGAACGTTATGTTGTGCTGTCAGGATTGATCAGACTTGTTCCAGAGCTGTGTTTACTACGGTGAGATAAGACCTTTATTTTTATTTTTTATTTTTTTAGCATAGACTTGCTTATTGCTGCTAATGTTTCACTTCTTCACTGAAATGATAATTAACTGATATATATGTGTATAAGTGTGTGTGCTCTGTATATTCCTGTAAAGAATCTGCATGAGTATAATATTAACAAAATGTATGCTATTTTATTTGGCCTTTTTATTGTAATTTATATTTATTTTCTAGGATTGTACTTACTGTAGGGTGTGCTGTCTGCTGTGCATTCTGAGTTTGGAAAACCTTAGTACAAATAGGGCACATAAAAAATGGTTTAATAGTATAAATCAAAATATCCAATAGCTAGCTAACTAACATGCAGTAAGCGGCTGGTTGTCTTTATACCTCTTTATACCAATAACATTTCAATAATACCATACTGATTTTGACTAGGGTTGAGCGAAACCGAACTGTAAAGGAACTAGGATTTTTGGAACCCGAACCCGAACATTTCAGTAAAAGTTGGGGTTTGATGCAACCCGATGTGTCTCAACCCTTCATTGAGGGAGAAGTGGGAGTCGGAGCAGTTTTGTCGCAGGGTCCCTCTCCTAGCAAATGGCGTCTGTGTGCTTTTTTATCTAAGAAACTCTCTGTAAACAATGGGCCAGAAAAGAACCAGGGAAATGAGGAAATATATATATATTTTTTGCATAAAACTTGCTTAGATCAGTTATATATCAGATTTCCAGTGCTATATTATTATTTTTCATAACTCGGACAACTCCTTTAAGAGAACTGGCCTCCTTATTGTGCGAACTTATCACCTATTCGCACCTTACGGTGCTGGCGTCACGAACACCATGGACCCTGCCTCCACGGCACCTTAAACCCACACCACCAAGGGCACCTCAACCACCATCTGGCTGGAGTCCCTGGACAACAGAGTGTGCCCCGAAGGAACTGGTCCTGTCCTTCCATTCACTGCACGCTGGTCCAGGGAGCGCTGCTAACCATGAGTCAAACTGCTACTACCCCCATCGGCCCCACCATAACTCACACATATTGCACCTGCGGCTCGGTCGCTGCAGGAGCATAAAAATAAAGCTTTAAAAATATTTTGAAAAATTAATAATATAAAAATTTAAATCACCCCTTTACCTATATTAAAAATAAAGACATGTTAAAAAAAAATATAGACCATAGGTATCACCATGTTCTAAAACTGCTTAAATATTAAAGTATAAATGTATTCCGTATGATGAACACTGTAACAGGGAAAAACATTTTAATAGTCCATTTGCCATTTTTATGTCGCATTACCTCCTAAAAAATTTGAATAAAAATTATCAAAAAGTCATACACACCCCAAAATAGTATCAATAGAAGCCACAGACTGCTCTGCAAATAAATGAGCCCTTCCAATGGCATTGTGGCTGCCTTCCGTGACAGCCTGTGAGATCCATCACCCTGGATCTCACAGGCAGGAAGCTGTAAGTGTAATACATTCAGTAATCGGTAATAAACTTACAGCCAATGCTTTACAATACAGAAGTATTGATGGCTTTGCATATGGGAAACAGGGGCAAATGTCCACAAATGTCCAGACTTCAAAGTATCCCTGTTCCAGGGCACTACATATGTAGTAATCTTGGTTCTGTTACTAAACTTACATTCTTAGGGTATGTATCCAATTGGTGTGGCTAGGGTCCAGAGAATGTGAATTCTGTGCCAAGTAGGCAACACTTTATCTTCTCGATTTGCATGAGGCTTTCCTTAATAGGTGTGACCAGGGGCGTCGTTAGGTCAAAACATTCGGGGCTTGAGCCCCAGATGTTTTGTCCAGTGCCCCGAATGTTATGCTGGCAGGGCCGGCCGCTCTGACTCTCCTGCACTGCGCTACTCTACAGCGGCCCCACCATCCTAATCCGTATCCTGCAGTAACTGAACTTTAAATCAGCGTTCATCTCAATACTATCTTACACACTCAGCTCCGGAAACGTGCTCACTGACGTCACGCACCTGCTCCTCCCACTCCTCCGCACTGCTTGTTACTGGAGCTAAGTGTGTAAGTCAAGATAGTAATGAGATGAGCGCTGATTTAAAGTTAAGTTACTGCAGGATACGGATTACTGAGGGGATGATCTGTGGGGTTGCCCAGACGGCTAGGCCCTTCACAGTAGTTATTAACCCCTTTCAGCAGTCCACCATTCACTGAAGAGGGGACTGCTGAAAGGGGTTAATAACTATTGTGAAGTGGGGACTGCTGAAAGGGGTGAATAACTACTGTGAAGTGCAGCGTCCCACTACATGTGTGTGGGCACTGCTTAAAAGCACTTTTTACCCTAAAAACTGTATTATGCTGTATTATGTGACTTTGTACTAATCTATCAGCAAAATCCCTGTTACCAAGCAGATTAGGTGTAATTTATACATCCCACCACTAGATGGGGATAAAACTTAGGTTCTATATATACCTAGGTCAGGCCTAGTGAGAGGGTGGAAAATGGATTTAGAGATTAGAACAGATCTGAGGAGATCAGATTAGTGGGAGAGAATGCAGAGTGAAGACTCCACAACACAGATTAGTGAGTGGAGCCAACTTCGCTATGAGGTAGTACCAAGATGTGAGGCGCAGAAGAGCGTTTTCCTTCTGTGGCCGGACTATATACTTGCATCCCTGACCAGTAGGAGAGAGTTTGGCTCCCTGGAATAGAGGCAAGCTTCCTAAGGATTTATGGGTGATAAAAGACATTATTTAGGGCCACAGACACCTTTGCACATGGTGGAGGACTTATAGCTTCTGGCAGCCACACCATAACTCTGGGAAACAGATGAGTTACCTGTCCCAATGTTCAGCTTGTTGGGAAAGGACAAGGTATAGGACTGAGCACATCAACAGAAACAAGGTACTCCTTAGCCACAGCTCAAATCAAGCCTAAGAAAGCCTAGGAACAGTGGACTTGCAGATTAACTCTAAGGCTACTTTCACACTTGCGTTCAGAGCAGATCCGTCTGGTGTCTGCACAGACGGATACGCTCCTATAATGCAGACGATGGGATCCGTTCAGAACGGATCTGTCTGCATTATAGTTTAGAAAAAATTCTAAGTGTGAAAGTTGCTCAGACAGATCAGTCCAGACTTTACATTGAAAGTCAATGGGGGACGGATCCGTTTGAAATTGAGCCATATTGTGTCAACTTCAAACGGATCCATCCCCATTGACTTACATTGTAAGTCTGGACGGATCCGTTTACCTCCGCACGGCCAGGAGAACACCTGAACGCTGCAAGCACCGTTCGGGTGTCCGCCTGCTGAGCGGAGCGGAGGCCAAACGGTGCCTGACTGAGGCATTCTGAGCGGATCCGCATCCACTCAGAATGCATTAGGGCAGTACGGATGCGTTCGGGGCCGCTTGTGAGAGCCTTCAAACGGAACTCACAAGCGGAGACCCGAACGCTAGTGTGAAAGTAGCCTAATACCAACAAGAGACTGTATTTTGTACTGCTGCAACCAAAGTCAACATCAGTAAAAGTTGTGAGTTGCATCTTACCACTGTCTACCTCATTATTACCACTATTGGTTGTACCACCATTAACGGTACTGGCGTCACGACAAAAACCATCAAGGGACCCAGCCGCAACAAGCACCCTAAGCACCCCTAACATCAAGGGCACCTCAACCTCCATCTAGGCTGGTGCTTCCCTACCACAGAGCGTGCCCCGGAGGATTACGTGCTGTCCAGCCCAGGGAGGCTTTCTGCTAACCGTGAGTAAACTGATGAACTGTGTGTTATAATTTGGCCCCTCATCGGTCCACCGTGCACCTCACGTGTTGCCCCTGCGCTACGGGCTGGCTGCAGAAAGGGGGGACTGCTGAAAGGGGTTAATAACTACTGTGAAGGCCCCCCAGGTGATGGGGTGTGGCTTCATGGGGTGGGGCATGGCTTCACGGGGCGTGATACAGTGGGCTTGTGCCCTGGATGTTTTCAGACCCTAGCAATGCCCCTGGGTGTGACAATCTCATAAAAGGATGGGATATCACTAAGATATACCATAACTTTATGTTCTTTGGGGTATGACCTCTGGAAGCCCCACAGGGCCTGTTAATGAGGTGTTGATTTAGTCAAAAGTTGTGCAGAGGAACTGCAGCACTGCCTCATTCTAATGAGGGCCACAGTTTCCACTGTGAAGAAAGACCAGTGAAGGGTTTGTTGCGCTTAATTACTGCGGCAGTCCCTTCATTCTCAGGATCGGTGGGGCCCCAGAGGTTGAACCAAAACCGATCAGAAAGTGATGTCAAAACCTAGCGAACGATCTTACTGAGTTCATGTTAATAAATAGGTTGTATTGTGCCACCATGGACTGTCCTCTGTAGACAGATACATGTATGTATTTTTTCAAGAGGCCATAAATTCTGTATTAACTGTCTTGTCATAGACAACTTAGGGTACTTTCACACTAGTGTTTTTCTTTTCCGGTATTGAGTTCTGTCCTAGGGGCTCAATACAAGAAAAAAACTGATCAGTTTTATCCTAATGCATTCTGAATGGAGAGCAATCCGTTCAGGATGCATCAGTTCATTCCATCTTACGTTTTTTGGCCGGAGAAAATACCGCAGCATGCTGCAAATTCTAAACACTTGCCGGAATGCGGGATTCATTTCCAATGAAATGTATTAGTGCCGTATTAAAAGTGCTGCATTGACGGATCCGTTCTTCCAGTCCGCGCAGACCTTTTAATCTGTGGAAAAAAAAAATACCTGATCCGTTTTTCCCGGATGACACCGGAGAGACGGATGCAGTATTTCAATGCATTTGTCAGACGTATCTGTATCCGTCTGACAAATGCATCCATTTGCGTCTGGATTGCCGGATCTGGCAGGCAGTTCCGGCGACGGAACTGCCTGCCGGAATCCTCTGATACAATTGTGAAAGTAGCCTTAGAGGGCCTAAAATTTTTGTATTTTGAAATTAAGAGTGGGGAATACAGATATTTCATAAGTATCGAGGGGGATGAAATTCATCCGAGAAGCAGCAGTGTGAGCAGAAAATTGTGATTTCATATTGTAATGACCCAGGGCAGCTATTTCCAGTAAGATCTTTTATATGTCTCTATGAATTGAATCAATTTACATTTTTAGTGTTTCTTACAAGCAGTTCTGGAAGTTCTAAATTTAAAATGCAGCATTTTTTTGTATAAGCCAGGCTAATAAAGTCCACCTTTGATCATTTCTGAGGGAAGACTGCCATATGTCAAATAACAGCATTTTATACGCTTCCAAAAAGGCTATTTATTACAACATCACATCATTCTGTCAAATATTAAGGTTTTAATACACATTTCAGCTCTGTAAATGCCATGACTTATGTGTTTCTCTTGGTAACAGTTCTAAAAACACAGAGCTGGATTTCATGTCTATTAGTTGAAGAGGTTTCAGATTATTTCTCCCAATGTTATATTTTGAATTACATTTTAGGATTTAGCGGCATTTATTTATTGTACAGAGATTGCCATCACGAGAGGACATTTCTCCAGTGAAGCTTGCAATCCAATCTCCCAATGTCAGGTACACATATACTAGAGGAGAGTTCATAAAAAGCCAATTAAAAAGGTTGTGGCAAGTAAAAAAAAAATTATCTACAGGATAATTATCTGATTGGTGCGGGACAGATTTTTGGGACCCCCACTGATCATGAGAATCAGGCTCATGTGCACCCCTATGAATGGAGTGGTAGATTGCACATCTGTTACCGGTTCATTTCATTCTCGTTGGAATTGCCGAAGATATCCATGTTCAGTACTTCGCCATGTCCGTCAGTCCCATAGAGAGTGAATGGAGCACTGGTGGACATGCACGACCTGCCGCTTCATTCACCAGACCCCCTTTCTCATTATTAGTGGTGGTCTTAGCGGTCGCTCCCCCACCGATCAGATACGCATCACCTATCCTGTGGACAGAGGATACGTTTCTAACGCGCCACAGCCTCTTTAAAGAGGACCCGTCCCCTCTCCTGACACGTCTGTTGTAGTAACTACTTGCATTCCCCATGTAATAATAATGCTGTAGCGTCTATTATTATGTCTCCATGATGTGTCCTTCCTGCATTACGTCTACTAGAAGTCATGAATAAATTGCCAGCAGCTTGCAGTAAAGATGCAGATAGGTGTCAACCGTTGGGAAAGTGTCACTGACACCAGCAGCACTGATTGGACAGACACAACCACTACTGATTACACCCGGTAGTACCTGTACTGCAGATGCAATGAGCAGGACACTGGGTCAGTGGGGTTGCTATGCAGTGGGTCAGTATATATGTGTAAAAGTTTGTGATGGCAATTGCAGCTTGCGCAGGTACTATAGCAGGGCCCTTTAACCCCATAAGGACTCAGCCTTATTTCACCTTAAGGACCAGGCCATTTTTTGCAAATCTGACCAGTGTCACTTTAAGTGCTGATAACTTTAAAACACTTTGACTTATCCAGGCCATTCTGAGATTGTTTTTTCGTCACATATTGTACTTCATGACAATGCTAAAATTGGGTCAAAAAAGTTAATTTTTTTGCATAAAAAAAATACCTATTTTACCAAAACATTGGAATAATTTGCAAATTTCTAAGTTTCAGTTTCTCTACTTCTGTAATACATAGTAATACCCCCAAAAATTGTGATGACATAACATTCCCCATATGTCTACTTCATGTATGAATTATTTTGGGAATGATATTTTATTTTTTGGGGATGTCACAAGGCTTAGAAGTTTAGAAGCAAATCTTGAAATTTTTCAGAGATTTTCAAAAACCCAATTTTTAGGGACCACTACAGGTCTGAAGTCACTTTGCAAGGCTTACATAATAGAAACCGCCCAAAAATGACCCCATTCTATAAACTAAACCCCTCAAGGTATTCAAAACTGATTTTACAAACTTCGTTAACCCTTTAGGTGTTGCACAAGAGTTATTGGCAAATGGGGATGAAATTTGAGAATTTAATTTTTTTGCCAAATTTTCCATTTTAACCCATTTTTTCCACTAACAAAGGGTTAACAGCCAAACAAGACTGTATCTTTATTGCCCTGAATCTTCAGTTTACAGAAACACCCCATATGTGGCCGTAAACTACTGTACGGCCACACAGCGGGGTGTAGAGTGACAGGTGCGCCGTATGGTTTTTGGAAGGCAGATTTTGCTGGACTGTTTTTTTGATACCCTGTCCCATTTGAAGCCCCCTGATGCACCCCTAGAGTAGAAACTCCATAAAAGTGACCCCATCTAAGAAACTACACCCCTCAAGGTATTTAAAACTGATTTTACAAACTTTGTTAACCCTTTAGGTGTTGCACAAGATTTAATGGAAAATAGAGATACAATTTAAAAATTTCACTTTTTTGGCAGATTTTCCATTTTTATATATTTTTTACAGTCACAAAGCAAGGGTTAACAGCCAAACAAAACTCATTATTTATGGCCCTGATTCTGTAGTTTACAGAAACACCCCATATGTGGTCGTAAACCGCTGTATGGGAACACGGCAGGGCGCAGAAGGAAAGGAATGCCATACGGTTTTTGGAAGGCAGATTTTGCTGGACTGGTTTTTAGACACCATTTCCCATTTGAAGCCCCCCTGATACACCCCTAGAGTAGAAACTCCAAAAAAGTGACTCCATTTTAGAAACTACAGGGTAGGGTGGCAGTATTGTTGGTACTAGTTTAGGGTACATATGATTTTTGGTTGCTGTATATTACACTTTTTGTGCGGCAAGGTAACAAGAAATAGCTTTTTTGGCACTTTTTTTTGTTATTTACAACATTCATCTGACAGGTTAGATCATGTGGCAATTTTATAGAGCAGGTTGTCACGGACGCGGCGATACCTAATATGTATACAATTTTTTTTATTTATGTAAGTTTTATACAATAACTTCATTTTTAAAACCAAAAAAATGTTTTAGTGTCTCCATAGTCTAAGAGCCATAGTTTTTTCAGTTTTTGGGCGATTATCTTGAGTAGGGTCTAATTTTTTGTGGGATGAGATGACGGTTTGATTGGTACTATTTTGGCGTACATGCGACTTTTTTGATCACTTTTATTACCCCGGCATCAATTCGACATCACATGACCCCCCCTGGCATTGTGACAGGATGCTGGCTGAATGATTTCAGCCGGCATCCTGTTCAGATTAACCCCTGGGGCACCGGAATGCCTATTTAAAGTTAGGACGTACTGGTACGGCCTGTGTCCTTAAGGACTAGGGAAATAGGGCATACCGGTACGCCCTGTGTCCTTAAGGGGTTAAGATGTTATAGCTCATATACCAGGTGAGGAATGCCAGAGGGGGATAATGTCTCTGTGTAGTGTCAACGGTGTCTCCTACCTTGGTACGGCTGGACTCCTGAATCCTGGCTCACTTGCAATAAAATTGAGTGTGGTTAGCAGGAGTTTTGATGAAATAATTGAGATCCCAACGGGTAATAAAGTCCAACTTGAGTTTACTGAATGGCAGCTTTGATCCTTACAAATTACAGCATAAGTCTTGGGTCCCAGCAGGTTTTGGCAATATGTGGCAGGAATTTATCTATTCTGCTTCTTGTACATACGCCTAGTAGAATCTGGCAGGTATCTATCTTCTGCTCTGTCTTTAGTCTGCTTAGTTTGGGCCTGACTAGCTGAGGAGGTACTTTTCTTCTCTTGGTCTTGGGATCTGTACTCACAGGACTGCTCGCAGGGTATGATGGTGTCTTCCTGGAGATATATTGTTCTGTGGATGGCTGCTTCTCTGGTCAACCAGCTGAGGTAGATTCCTCAGTCTGGGAAGATGGCTCTTTACCTCAGCCGAGGCGAGATCCAGGGTTGGGATCCCTGTAACTGGGAGCTCCTACTAACACAACCTACCCCAGCAGGGGGTGGCTGGTATACTGACTAGAACTTTCTTTCCTCCCCATAAGGTAGGAAGTGGGAACATTCCACTCCTCCTCAGAAAGGAGGGAGCTAACCTGGAATGGACTATTCCAGGCTAGAGACATTAAAGGGTTTCTACCACTTGCTTCTGACACATTTGGTTTTCAGACACTAGCGATCCGCTAGTGTCTGATGTACCATACAAGCTAATTATTATATTAATCCGTTCGGCCGTTTGGTTAAAAAAAGGACTTTTATATTTATGCAAATGAGCCTCTAGGTGCTATGCGGGCGTTTTTCCAGCACCTAGAGGCTCCGTCTACCTTGCTAAACTGCCGCCCAGCTAAGATCTGCTACATGCTGCTGCCACCTGCTGGTGTACATAGAAAATTACAGCAATAGTATAAATCAGACATAGAAAATACATATAAGGGACAATGCAAAACAAGATTACACAGGATAATAATAAATATACACTCAACATTATGTAGCCGGGTGACAGTAGTTTTAGTGACATACTTCAGGATGTTACACAGACTGTTGGCAACTTACAGGCATTTGTGAACTTCTAGAAGGAATAATAAAGGAATGGCATAGCATAGATCCATAAGAATAGATGATCCAGAATTGTTATTACATGGGGGTTGCAAGTAGTTATTAAAATAATAATATCAGTAGGGATGACAGGTAGTCTAAGGCTCCATCCTGCACGGCATAGTTTGCTACACTACTCCATACAGTAAAAAATAAAAATAAAGTTTATTGACGCACAGTGGTCCAGTGTCTTTTGGAATATGTCAGGTAAATGGAGTCCTATGGATATGTTCTGTGTATCTTTCAGGAGATTCCTTGACACATGATATTAAAATGTAATGTGAACACGACTGAATTCGAGATTCTATTCCAGTCATGTAAAGATGCGGCATCAGGTGAGATTCAACAGATTTCACCAGAGATATATAGAAAACAAAATCTGTATTAAATACCTCAGTCCCTGTAATACAGCTCCGCATTAAGAAATGTATCCATCAGTCAAAAGCCAGCATAGTAAATTTTTAGCATATTTGGTCATATCTAATACATACTGTACATACATATATAAATACATATATAACAAGAGTAAGGAACATATGTAAAAAAATTACTAATATACAGTATCAATTTTTTATTTTTATAGTAGAATGCACCATTTAAAACATTATAGATGATTGAGGCATGACATAATCTGTTATGATGTGAAAGACCTTTCCATAGAGTAGTTAGTGCAATCTCAAATTGGATTTGAAAGATGTTCTGCCCCTTAAGGTGCAGTTAGGTTTGACAGATGATAAAAAAATTATTAGGTTTAGAATCGTGCTTGCCTATATTTAGGATGGGATGATTATATCAATTTATGACAGATACATATGATGGAGCTTTATTGCAGAACAATAATAAGAACCTGACAAACTCAGTGCTGCATATCCAACATCACAAAATCTCATCATGTAGGTTGCGGATATACAGGTTAAATATACATCATAAATAAATATATGATAACATTATTTAATTATTTAATTAGATATATACACACACACACACACACACACACACACAGTATGGAGATCCTGGAGAAGGTAAGCCCCACCTAAAGCTTTATTCAGGTCAGGGGCGGACACTGGCAGCAGAGGGGCCCTGTGCAAAGAATGTACCTGGGCCCCCCAACCACACATATAGAAATAAACATAGGCCATAGGTAAAGATTAATACAATGAGGTGTGGCAGCAGAAGGGACCCCAATATGTCATCTTCCCCTAATCCTACATGGAGAGGAAGGGGTGATCAGTCACATCAAAGATAGGGGAAACCCTTCAGATACTGTGGTGCGTATTAATGTCCTCTTAATGCTCCTACATTTTTGCCCCTTTGTGCCAGCACACAGTAGTAATATCCACACTGTGCCCCCCTCACAGTAGCTATGTCCAGCTTATGTGCCCTCCTCACAGTAGCTATGTCCAGCTTATGTGCCCCCCTCACAGTAGCTATGTCCAGCTTATGTGCCCTCCTCACAGTAGCTATGCCCAGCTTATGTGCCCCCCTCACAGTAGTAATATCCACACTGTGCCCCCCTCACAGTAGCTATGTCCAGCTTATGTGCCCTCCTCACAGTAGCTATGTCCAGCTTATGTGCCCCCCTCACAGTAGCTATGTCCAGATATGTGCCCCCCTCACAGTAGCTATGTCCAGCTTATGTGCCCCCCTCACAGTAGCTATGCCCAGCTTATGTGCCCCCCTCACAGTAGCTATGTCCAGATATGTGCCCCCCTCACAGTAGCTATGTCCAGATATGTGCCCCCCTCACAGTAGCTATGTCCAGCTTATGTGCCCCCCTCACAGTAGCTATGTCCAGATATGTGCCGCCCTCACAGTAGCTATGTCCAGATATGTGCCCCCCTCACAGTAGCTATGTCCAGAAATGTGCCCCCCTCACAGTAGCTATGTCCAGATATGTGCCCCCCTCACAGTAGCTATGTCCAGATATGTGCCCCCCTCACAGTAGCTATGTCCAGCTTATGTGCCCCCCTCACAGTAGCTATGTCCAGATTATGTGCCCCCCTCACAGTAGCTATGTCCAGATATGTGCCCCTCACAGTAGCTATGTCAAGCTTATGTGCCCCCTCACAGTAGCTATGTCCAGCTTATGTGCCCCCCTCACAGTAGCTATGTCCAGCTTATGTGCCCCCCTCACAGTAGCTATGTCCAGATATGTGCCCCCCTCACAGTAGCTATGTCCAGATATGTGCCCCCCTCACAGTAGCTATGTCCAGATATGTGCCCCCCTCACAATAGCTATGTCCAGATATGTGCCCCCCTCACAGTAGCTATGTCCAGATATGTGCCCCCCTCACAGTAGCTATGTCCAGCTTATGGGCCCCCCTCACAGTAGCTATGTCCAGATATGTGCCCCCCTTACAGTAGCTATGTCCAGATATGTGCCCCCCCACAGTAGCTATGTCCAGATATGTGCCCCTCACAGTAGCTATGTCCAGATATGTGCCCCTCACAGTAGCTATGTCCAGATATGTGCCCCCCCCCCCACAGTAGCTATGTCCAGATATGTGCCCCCCTCACAGTAGCTATGTCCAGATATGTGCCCCCCCCCCCCACAGTAGCTATGTCCAGATATGTGCCCCCCTCACAGTAGCTATGTCCAGATATGTGCCCCCCTCACAGTAGCTATGTCCAGCTTGTGTGCCCCCCTCACAGTAGCTATGTCCAGATATGTGCCCCTCACACAGACCCCTTGAAATGAACGGGTCAGGATTCAGTCTGGATGATATGCATTTACACTGGCGTTGGATGCGCTGAAGTTATGGAGAGGCCGGCGCCTCTTCATAACATCAGCAGAACCACTTCCAGTTTAGGGGTTATTAAGACCGGTGTCTAAAATTGCCGGTCTTAACAAATGACCCCCTCCATGTCTGGGCAACACTTGTAACCCATTTACTGGACACGGCCCATATGTATTTTATGATCTGCAAATTACGGATGACGCCCGTGTGCCATCTGCATTTTTTTTGCAGACCTATTAACTAGCCTGCATGTTGCGGACCAGTATAGGACACATTTTCTATCCTTTGCGGAACAGGCATACGGATGCGGAAAGCAAATGACTTCCATGTGCTTTCTGCATCTGTATGTCCGTTCTGCACAAGATAGAAAATGTTACGTGTCCTATATTGCTCTACAAAATGCGGACTGCAGACCCATTTAAGTTAATAGGTTTGCAAAAATATACAGATCGCATATGGACGGCATACATATCTTGCCGATCCGCGGACCGCAAAATACATTGTTAATGTAGCCTTACAGTATGGGTAAGGGACAGTCACGGGAGGGCCAGAGGGGGACAGGTGGGGTAAAAAACACCAACATACCAAGCCAAGTTCAGTGTCTGGCAGAGGCAGTGGTCACTGGGGCAGCCTCTGGTCCTCACTCACTTCCTCCTAAGTTGCTGCAGGCCTCGCACCAGAAGCGCTAGGAGAGGACCGCATGTGGGCGGGGCTACCACCGGGGGCGGGGCTACTGACATTACCAGACAGGAGGCGGAGCTACACACCGTGAAGTGGCTCAGCACAGACCTGGCTGACGCTGCCCAATACACAGCAGGACTGAGCTGTATGGAGGATGGGGGGGCGATCGCTGATGCAGCTCAGGATGTGCTGCCCTGGCCCTGCTCCTCGGGCGCAGTACGTCCTGAGACTGAAGTCAGATAGTAAGGTGGGCCCCTTCTACATGGTGAATGGTGAAGCGGTGAGCGTGCGGCTCTCTGCTTCACCATTACAATCAGCTGTCTGTGCGTCCTGTAGATGCATAGACGGCTTAATTGGAGGGCCCCCTCCCACGCTGGGCCCCTGTGCAGCTGAACCGGCTGCACAGGCGGTATGTCCGCCCCTGATTCAGGTTACAGAAATTTCCATAAGAAGCAAGCTGACACTGACAGGACCTACTGTCTTTAAAGGGGTCTGTCAGGTTTCCAGTCGTTTCTTACAGACTGCTATACTTGCCATCAAAAATACTCTGCTAGCATATGAAGTCCCTGACAGAGTGTGATCAAAGTCTAAGGCTGGTCGCAGCTTCCTGCTTTGTGAATATCTAATAAAAAATAAATAAAATAGCAAAATAGGAACCCAGCTAAAGGCTCATGCTGCATGCACATGGCTGCAATAGGGTCCCAGTAGTTCATAGATTACACCTGTTTGTACCTCTTATTCCATATAGCAGTATACTGTACAGAGTTTTTTTTCTGATCGATTTCATATGTACTGAGATATGGAAAAGAGTAAAAGAGATCTGCTCCTGCAGATCACCCTTTGTATCTCCTTCAGCAATCTCAACCATTCCAAACAGCAATTAATCAAAGAAGTGTTCCATCCAGGTGAAGAGTGCTGTAGACTAGATTTCATTTTTATTAATTTGACTTCAGCAAATGGCATTTCCTGATCTTTGCAGCACACACAGAAGGGGTTAATGACTCATTAACTGCCGGATAGAAGAGACACAGATGAAAGGGCTCATGAACACGACCGTTGGTGTCCCGTGCCCGTGCTGTGGACCGCAAATTGCGGTCCGCAGTGCACGGGCACCATTACGTGGGGCAGGCGCATGCAAAATGACAACGGAACGGTGCCCGTGTATTGCGGATCCGCAAATGTGGTCCGCAATACGGTAACGGGACACCAACGGTCACGTGCATGAGCCCTAAAAGCAGTGAATAATCAATTAATTAGCTGACTTCCCCTATAAAGGGGCACTAAATGAACACACAAATGTATATTTTTTTGTCTCTTTTCTGGATAGAGGTTTCAGTCTCTAAAATGAGCCCTCTATACAGACTTGATCTGTCTCTAAGGCTCTATAGAGGGGTAGATTCTATTGTTTTAATTCCCCTCGGTTGTATGCAAGCTCTGACCTGTCCCTCAGCCTAAGGGTCTTGGAGCATGCTTTACAGGGTAAGGCCTCATGCACACGACCGTTGTGTGCATCCGTGGCCGTTGTGCCATTTTCCGTTTTTTTTTCGCGGACCCATTGACTTTCAATGGGTCCGTGGAAAAATCGGAAAATGCACCGTTTTGCAGCCGAGGCCGTGATCCGTGTATCCTGTCCGTCAAAAAAATACTGTCCTATTTTTTTGACGGACAACGGTTCACGGACCCATTCAAGTCAATGGGTCCGTGAAAGAACACGGATGCACACAAGATTGGCATCCGTGTCCGTGATCCGTGGCCATAGGTTACTTTCATACAGACGGATCCGAAGATCCGTCTGCATAAAAGCTTTTTCAGATCTAAGTTTTCACTTCGTGAAAACTCATATCCGACAGTATATTCTAACACAGAGGCGTTCCCATGGTGATGGGGACGCTTCTAGTTAGAATACACTACAAACTTTGTACAAGACTGCCCCCTGCTGCCTGGCAGCACCCGATCTCTTACAGGGGGATATGATAGCACAATTAACCCCTTCAGGTGCGGCACCTAAAGGGGTTAATTGTACTATCATATTCCCCTGTAAGAGATCAGGGCTGCCAGGCAGCAGGGGGAAGACCCCCCCTCCCCAGTTTGAATATCGTTGGTGGCACAGGGTGCGCCCCCCATCGGGCCCCCCCTTCCTCCCTCTAATGTTAGAAATCGTTGGTGGCACAGTGTGCGCCCACCATCGCCCCCTCCCTCCCTCTATTGTAATAAATCGTTGGTGGCACAGTGTGCGCCCACCATCGCCCCCCCTCCCTCCCTCTATTGTAATAAATCATTGGTGGCACAGTGTGCACCCACCATCGGCCCCCCTCCCTCTATAGCAGTAACAACATTGGTGGCAGTGTGCGGCCTCCCATTTCCCCCCCCCCTTCATCATTGGTGGCAGCGGAGTTCCGATCGGAGTCCAAGTTTAATCGCTGGGGCTCCGATCGGTAACCATGGCAACCAGGATGCTGGTTGCCATGGTTACTTAGCAATAGTACAATAGTAGAAGATTCATACTTACCTGCTTGCTGCTGCGATGTCTGTGACCGGCCGGGAGCTCCACCTACTGGTAAGTGAAAGGTCTGTGCGGCGCATTGCTAAAGAACTGTCACTTACCAGTAGGAGGAGCTCCCGGCCGGTCACAGACATCGCAGCAGCAAGCAGGTAAGTATGAATCTTCTACTGTTGTACTATTGCTAAGTAACCATGGCAACCAGGGCTGCAGTAGCTTCCTGGTTGCCATGGTTACCGATCGGAGCCCCAGCGATTAAACTGGGACTCCGATCGGAACTCCGCTGCCACCAATGATGGGGGGGGGGGAATGGGAGGCCGCACACTGCTACCAATGTTGTTACTGCTATAGAGGGAGGGGGGGCCCGATGGTGGGTGCACACTGTGCCACCAACGGTTTATTACAATAGAGGGAGGGGGGGCCCGATGGGGGGCCGCACTGTGCCACCAACGATTTATTACAATAGAGGGAGGGAGGGGGGGCGATGGTGGGCGCACACTGTGCCACCAACGATTTATTACAATAGAGGGAGGGAGGGGGGGCGATGGTGGCCGCACACTGTGCCACCAACGATTTCTAACATTAGAGGGAGGAAGGGGGGGCCCAATGGGGGGCGCACACTGTGCCACCAACGATATTCAAACTGGGGAGGGGGGGGGCCTGCCCCCTGCTGCCTGGCAGCCCTGATCTCTTACAGGGGAATATGATAGTACAATTAACCCCTTTAGGTGCCGCACCTGAAGGGGTTAATTGTGCTATCATATCCCCCTGTAAGAGATCGGGTGCTGCCAGGCAGCAGGGGGCAGTCTTGTACAAAGTTTGTACAACGCCTCTGTGTTAGAATGGGAACGCCTCTGTGTTAGAATATACTGTCGGATATGAGTTTTCACGAAGTGAAAACTTAGATCTGAAAAAGCTTTTATGCAGACGGATCTTCGGATCCGTCTGTATGAAAGTAACCTACGGCCACGGATCACGGACACGGATGCCAATCTTGTGTGCATCCGTGTTCTTTCACGGACCCATTGACTTGAATGGTTCCGTGAACCGTTGTCCGTCAAAAAAATAGGACAGGTCATATTTTTTTGACGGACAGGATACACGGATCATGGCCTCGGCTGCAAAACGGTGCATTTTCCGATTTTTCCACGGACCCATTGAAAGTCAATGGGTCCGCGAAAAAAAACGGAAAACGGCACAACGGCCACGGATGCACACAACGGTCGTGTGCATGAGGCCTAAGGGTCCATTTACACGTCCGTTGTTTCTTTCCTGATCTGTTCCGTTTTTTGCGGAACAGATCAGGACCAGTTCTGGACCCATTCATTTTCAATGGGTCCTGAAAAAAACCGGACAACACAATGTGTGCTGTCCGTTTCCGTTGTTCCTTTCCGCATGTCCGATTAAATATAAAACTTGTCCTATTCTTTTCCGCAAAAATCGGATCCTGGTACAATACAAAGTCAATGGTTCAGCAAAAAACGGATGACATTCGTATTTCATTACGTATGTCATCCTTTTTTTTTATGCGGAATCCGTTCCTGGAAATTAAATCCTGCCCACAGAAATCACTTATTCACTTTAAAAAAAATAAAAAATTTAAAAGAAATCCAAACAACTTTATTTGCTTTGTGAAATTTATACATGTTTCCGTTTTTTGCGGATCCGCAAAAAATGGATGACATACGGATGACATACGGAAACATTTTCAGGAACAACGGATCCGCAAAAAACAGACCGAAATTCGGGATATAGAAAAATACTGACGTGTGAATGTAGCCTAAGGCCGCATTCATGGTCCGTGAAAACCCAGCCTGCCGTCCCGCTGAATGGACGAGTGTCATTGGTTGCTTCATGCCATTGCCGCTGTACAGTAATACACTCATATGATTTATATGAGTGTACTACTGTACAGCGGCAGCAGCAAAAATCGCACAGCGTCATAGCAACCAATGACACCGTCCACTCATGCAGTCAGCAGAATGGAAAGCAGGGTTTTCACGGGCCGTGGTCCATGAAAATCCACGTATGTGTGAATGAGGCCTTACTGTTCATCATCCCCATAACGCTATCAGTGTTCAATTGGGTGTATTAACCACTTCAACCCCGCTAGCTGAAACCCCCTTAATGACCAGGCCACTTTTTACACTTCTGCACTACACTACTTTCACCGTTTATTGCTCGGTCATGCAACTTACCACCCAAATGAATTTTACCTCCTTTTCTTCTCACTAATAGAGCTTTCATTTGGTGGTATTTCATTGCTGCTGACATTTTTACTTTTTTTGTTATTAATCGAAATTTAACGATTTTTTTGCAAAAAAAATACATTTTTCATTTCAGTTGTAAAATTTTGCAAAAAAAACTACATCCATATATAAATTTTTCGCTAAAAAGGTACGTCTTTGATAAAAAAAAAATGTTTGGGTAAAAAAAAATGGTTTGGGTAAAAGTTATAGCGTTTACAAACTATGGTACAAAAATGTGAATTTCCACTTTTTGAAACAGCTCTGACTTTCTGAGCACCTGTCATGTTTCCTGAGGTTCTACAATGCCCAGACAGTAGAAAAACCCCACAAATGACCCCATTTCGGAAAGTAGACACCCTAAGGTATTCACTGATGGGCATAGTGAGTTCATAGAATTTTTAATTTTTTGTCACAAGTTAGCGGAAAATGATGATTTATTTTTTATTTTATTTTTTTCTTACAAAGTCTCATATTCCACTAACGTGACAAAAAATAACAAATTCTAGGAACTCGCCATGCTCCTCACGGAATACCCTGAGGTGTATTCTTTCCAAAATGGGGTCACTTGTGGGGAAGTTATACTGCCCTGGCATTTTAGGGGCCCATATGCGTGAGAAGTAGTTTGCAATCAAAATCTGTAAAAAATGACCGGTGAAATCCGAAAGGTGCTCTTTGGAATGTGTGCCCATTTGCCCACCTAGGCTGCAAAAAAGTGTCACACATCTGGTATTGCCGTACTCAGTAGAAGTTGGGGAATGTGTTTTGGGGTGTCATTTTACATATACCCATGCTGGCTGAGATAAATATCTTGGTCAAATGCCAACTTTGTATAAAAAAATGGGAAATGTTGTCTTATACCAAGATATTTCTCTCACCCAGCATGGGTATATGTAAAATGACACCCCAAAACACATTCCCCAACTTCTCCTGAGTACGGCGATACTAGATGTGTGACACTTTTTGTTGCAGCCTAGGTGGGCAAAGGGGCACACATTCCAAAGAGCACCTTTCGGATTTCACCGGTAATTTTTTACAGATTTTGATTGCAAACTACTTCTCACGCATATGGGCCCCTAGAATGCCAGGGCAGTATAACTACCCCACAAGTGACCCCATTTTGGAAAGAAGACACCCCAGGGTGTTCCATGAGGGGCATGGCGAGTTCCTAGAATTTTTTATTTTTTGTCACAAGTTAGCGGAATATGAGACTTTTTAAGAAAAATAAAAAAATAAAAATTCATCATTTTCCGCTAACTTGTGACAAAAAATAAAAAATTCTAGGAACTCGCCATGCCCCTCACAGAATACCTTGGGGTGTCGTCTTTCCAAAATGGGGTCACTTGTGGGGTAGTTATACTGCCCTGGCATTCTAGGGGCCCTAATGTGTGGTAAGTAGTTTGAAATCGAAATGTGTAAAAAATGACCTGTAAAATCCTAAAGGTGCTCTTTGGAATGTGTGCCCCTTTGCCCACCTAGGCGGCAAAAAAGTGTCACACATCTGGTACCGCCGTACTCAGGAGAAATTGGGGAATGTGTTTTGGGGTGTCATTTTACATATACCCATGCTGGATGAGAGAAATATCTTGGCAAAAGACAACTTTTCCCATTTTTTTAATACAAAGTTGGTATTTGACCAAGATATTTATCTCACCCAGCATGGGTATATGTAAAATGACACCCCAAAACACATTTCCCAACTTCTCCTGAGTACGGCGATACCACATGTGTGACACTTTTTTGCAGCCTAGATGCGCAAAGCGGCCCAAATTCCTTTTAGGAGGGCATTTTTAGACATTTGGATCCCAGACTTCTTCTCACGCTTTCGGGCCCCTAAAATGCCAGGGAGTATAAGTACCCCACATGTGACCCCATTTTGGAAAGAAGAAACCCCAAGGTATTCAATGAGGGGCATGGCGAGTTCATAGAATTTTTTTTTTTTGGCACAAGTTAGCGGAAATTGTTTTTTTTTGTATTTTCTCACAAAGTCTCCCTTTCCGCTAACTTGGGACAAAAATTTTAATCTTTCATGGACTCAATATGCCCCTCACGGAATACCTTGGGGTGTCTTCTTTCCGAAATGGGGTCACATGTGGGGTATTTATACTGCCCTGGCATTTTAGGGGCCCTAAAGCGTGAGAAGAAGTCTGGAATATAAATGTCTAAAAAAATTTACGCATTTGGATTCCGTGAGGGGTATGGTGAGTTCATGTGAGATTTTAGTTTTTTAACACAAGTTAGTGGAATATGAGACTTTGTAAGAAAAAAAAAACAACAATTTCCGCTAACTTGGGCCAAAAAAATGTCTAAATGGAGCCTTACAGGGGGGGTGATCAATGACAGGGGAGTGATCACCCATATAGACTCCCTGATCACCCCCCTGTCATTGATCACCCCCCTGTCATTGATCACCCCCCTGTAAGGCTCCATTCAGACGTCCGTATGATTTTTATGGATACACGGATACATGGATAGGATCCTCAAAACACATACGGACGTCTGAATGGAGCCTTACAGGGGGGTGATCAATGACAGGGGGTGATCAATGACAGAGGGGTGATCACCCATATAGACTCCCTGATCACCCCCTGTCATTGATCACCCCCCTGTCATTGATCACCCCCCTGTAAGGCTCCATTCAGACGTCCGTATGATTTTTACGGATCCACGGATACATGGATCGGATCCGCAAAACACATGCGGACGTCTGAATGGAGCCTTACAGGGGGGTGCATTAGGCGGTCCAGAGGTGGTTAAGATGGCCGCTGGATGTTTCTCATAAACCAAAAAAGAAGTCAAGGATCAAATTCTTCCATCTCATCCAATGCCGGAGAAGCCAGAGAAAAAAATTTGAACCTTTACAAGTAATAGTAATTTAAAAAGTATTTTGACAAATGCCAGAAGTCCAGCTAGCAAAATGGGGTAGCTGGAGGCTATGGTACTAGAAGAACACATAGATGTAGTTGGTGTAGCTGAGACATGGTTGGACTCTTTAGTGGGCTCATGAGTGGGCTGTTAATATTGAGAAATATAGAAAACGCGGTGGTGGGTGCATGTATGTAAGGAATAATCTGAAGACAAGTGTGAAAGAGGCAATTGTGGGTGCGGATGGTGAGAATGGGGAAACCGTATGGGTGGAATTTCAAAGGGATATAAACACTGAAAAAATAATACTTGGTGTAATCTGTAGACCCCCTAACATCTGGCTGCACAGGCTGGTAAAGTGTTCATAATGGGTGATTTTAACTTCCCAGACATTTTGGTTCCAAATGGTTTTATACAAAGTTTTATACGAATCAACTTCGGATATTTCATCCGAAGTTGATTCGCTCATCACTACTGAGGATAAATGGGAGAGCTTTAAATCCACATTGAGTAATTGCACTAAAAAATTTATTCCATTAGGTAACAAGTATAAACGGCTAAAATCAAACCCCTCATGGCTTACAGCTAGAGTTGAGCGAACACCTGGATGTTCGGGTTCGAGAAGTTCGGCCGAACATCCCGGAAATGTTCGGGTTCGGGATCCGAACCCGATCCGAACTTCGTCCCGAACCCGAACCCCATTGAAGTCAATGGGGACCCGAACTTTTCGGCACTAAAAAGGCTGTAAAACAGCCCAGGAAAGAGCTAGAGGGCTGCAAAAGGCAGCAACATGTAGGTAAATCCCCTGCAAACAAATGTGGATAGGGAAATGAATTAAAATAAAAATTAAATAAATAAAAATTAACCAAAATCAATTGGAGAGAGGTTCCATAGCAGAGAATCTGGCTTCCCGTCACCCACCACTGGAACAGTCCATTCTCAGATATTTAGGCCCCGGCACCCAGGCAGAGGAGAGAGGTCCCGTAACAGAGAATCTGTCTTCATGTCAGCAGAGAATTAGTCTGCATGTCATAGCAGAGAATGAGGCTTCACGTCAGCCACCACTGCAACAGTCCATTGGCATATATTTAGGCCCAGCACCCAGGCAGAGGAGGGAGGTCCCGTAACAGAGAATCTGTCTTCATGTCAGCAGAGAATCAGTCTGCATGTCATAGCAGAGAATGAGGCTTCACGTCAGCCACCACTGCAACAGTCCATTGGCATATATTTAGGCCCAGCACACACACAGGCAGAGGAGAGAGGTCCCGTAACAGACAATCTGGCTTCATGACAGCAGAGAATTAGTCTGCATGTCATAGCAGAGAATGAGGCTTCACGTCAGCCACCACTGCAACAGTCCATTGGCATATATTTAGGCCCAGCACCCAGGCAGAGGAGAGAGGTCCCGTAACAGACAATCTGGCTTCATGTCAGCAGAGAATTAGTCTGCATGTCATAGCAGAGAATCAGGCTTCACGTCAGCCACCACTGCAACAGTCCATTGTCATAAATTTAGGCCCAGCACCCAGGCAGAGGAGAGAGGTCCCGTAACAGACAATCTGGCTTCATGTCAGCAGAGAATTAGTCTGCATGTCATAGCAGAGAATGAGGCTTCACGTCACCCACCACTGCAACAGTCCATTGGCATATATTTAGGCCTAGCACACAGGCAGAGCAGAGAGGTCCCGTAACAGACAATCTGGCTTCATGACAGCAGAGAATCAGTCTGCATGTCATAGCAGAGAATGAGGCTTCACGTCACCCACCACTGCAACAGTCCATTGGCATATATTTAGGCCTAGCACACAGGCAGAGCAGAGAGGTCCCGTAACAGACAATCTGGCTTCATGTCAGCAGAGAATCAGTCTGCATGTCATAGCAGAGAATGAGGCTTCACGTCACCCACCACTGCAACAGTCCATTGGCATATATTTAGGCCTAGCACACAGGCAGAGCAGAGAGGTCCCGTAACAGACAATCTGGCTTCATGACAGCAGAGAATCAGTCTGCATGTCATAGCAGAGAATGAGGCTTCACGTCACCCACCACTGCAACAGTCCATTGGCATATATTTAGGCCTAGCACACAGGCAGAGCAGAGAGGTCCCGTAACAGACAATCTGGCTTCATGTCAGCAGAGAATCAGTCTGCATGTCATAGCAGAGAATGAGGCTTCACGTCACCCACCACTGCAACAGTCCATTGGCATATATTTAGGCCTAGCACACAGGCAGAGCAGAGAGGTCCCGTAACAGACGATCTGGCTTCATGTCAGCAGAGAATCAGTCTGCATGTCATAGCAGAGAATCAGGCTTCACGTCAGCCACCACTGCAACAGTCCATGGTCATAAATTTAGGCCCAGCACCCAGGCAGAGGAGAGAGGTCCCGTAACAGACAATCTGGCTTCATGTCAGCAGAGAATTAGTCTGCATGTCATAGCAGAGAATCAGGCTTCATGTCAGCCACCACTGCAACAGTCCATTGGCATATATTTAGGCCTAGCACACAGGCAGAGGAGAGGTTCATTCAACTTTGGGTAGCATCGCAATATAATGGTAAAATGAAAATAAAAATAGGATTGAATGAGGAAGTGCCCTGGAGTCCAATAATATATGGTTATGGGGAGGTAGTTAATGTCTAATCTGGACAAGGGACGGACAGGTCCTGTGGGATCCATGCCTGGTTCATTTTTATGAACGTCAGCTTGTCCACATTGGCTGTAGACAGGCGGCTGCGTTTGTCTGTAATGACGCCCCCTGCCGTGCTGAATACACGTTCAGACAAAACGCTGGCTGCCGGGCAGGCCAGCACCTCCAAGGCATAAAAGGCTAGCTCTGGCCACGTGGACAATTTAGAGACCCAGAAGTTGAATGGGGCCGAACCATCAGTCAGTACGTGGAGGGGTGTGCACACGTACTGTTCCACCATGTTAGTGAAATGTTGCCTCCTGCTAACACGTTGCGTATCAGGTGGTGGTGCAGTTAGCTGTGGCGTGTTGACAAAAGTTTTCCACATCTCTGCCATGCTAACCCTGCCCTCAGAGGAGCTGGCCGTGACACAGCTGCCTTGGCGACCTCTTGCTCCTCCTCTGCCTTGGCCTTGGGCTTCCACTTGTTCCCCTGTGACATTTGGGAATGCTCTCAGTAGCGCGTCTACCAACGTGCGCTTGTACTCGCGCATCTTCCTATCACGCTCCAGTGCAGGAAGTAAGGTGGGCACATTGTCTTTGTAGCGTGGATCCAGCAGGGTGGCAACCCAGTAGTCCGCACAGGTTAAAATGTGGGCAACTCTGCTGTCGTTGCGCAGGCACTGCAGCATGTAGTCGCTCATGTGTGCCAGGCTGCCCAGGGGTAAGGACAAGCTGTCCTCTGTGGGAGGCGTATCGTCATCGTCCTGCCTTTCCCCCCAGCCACGCACCAGTGATGGACCCGAGCTGCGTTGGGTGCCACCCCGCTGTGACCATGCTTCATCCTCATCCTCCTCCACCTCCTCCTCATCCTCGTCCTCCTCGTCCTCCAGTAGTGGGCCCTGGCTGGCCACATTTGTACCTGGCCTCTGCTGTTGCAAAAAACCTCCCTCTGAGTCACTTCGAAGAGACTGGCCTGAAAGTGCTAAAAATGACCCCTCTTCCTCATCCTCCTCCTCCTCCTCCTGGGCCACCTCCTGTTCCATCATCGCCCTAAGTGTTTTCTCAAGGAGACATAGAAGTGGTATTGTAACGCTGATAACGGTGTCATCGCCACTGGCCATGTTGGTGGAGTACTCGAAACAGCGCAACAGGGCACACAGGTCTCGCATGGAGGCCCAGTCATTGGTGGTGAAGTGGTGCTGTTCTGTAGTGCGACTGACCCGTGCATGCTGCAGCTGAAACTCCACTATGGCCTGCTGCTGCTCGCACAGTCTGTCCAGCATGTGCAAGGTGGAGTTCCACCTGGTGGGCACGTCGCATATGAGGCGGTGAGCGGGAAGGCCGAAGTTACGCTGTAGCGCAGACAGGCGAGCAGCGGCAGGATGTGAACGCCGGAAGCGCGAACAGACGGCCCGCACTTTATGCAGCAGCTCTGACATGTCGGGGTAGTTGTGAATGAACTTCTGCACCACCAAATTCAGCACATGCGCCAAGCAAGGGATGTGCGTCAAATTGGCTAGTCCCAGAGCTGCAACGAGATTTCGCCCATTATCACACACCACCAGGCCGGGCTTGAGGCTCACCGGCAGCAACCACTCGTCGGTCTGTTGTTCAATACCCCGCCACAACTCCTGTGCGGTGTGGGGCCTGTCCCCCAAACATATGAGTTTCAGAATGGCCTGCTGACGTTTACCCCGGGCTGTGCTGAAGTTGGTGGTGAAGGTGTGTGGCTGACTGGATGAGCAGGTGGAAGAAGAGGAGGAGGAAGCCGAGAAGGAGGAGGTGGCAACAGGAGGCAAAGAATGTTGCCCTGCGATCCTTGGCGGCGGCAGGACGTGCGCCAAACAGCTCTCCGCCTGGGGCCCAGCTGCCACTACATTTACCCAGTGTGCAGTTAGGGAGATATAGCGTCCCTGGCCGTGCTTACTGGTCCACGTATCTGTGGTTAGGTGGACCTTGCTACAGATGGCGTTGCGCAGTGCACACTTGATTTTATCGGATACTTGGTTGTGCAGGGAAGGCACGGCTCTCTTGGAGAAGTAGTGCCGGCTGGGAACAACATACTGTGGGACAGCAAGCGACATGAGCTGTTTGAAGCTGTCTGTGTCCACCAGCCTAAATGACAGCATTTCATAGGCCAGTAGTTTAGAAATGCTGGCATTCAGGGCCAGGGATCGAGGGTGGCTAGGTGGGAATTTACGCTTTCTATCAAATGTTTGTGAGATGGAGAGCTGAACGCTGGCGTGTGACATGGTTGAGACGCTTGGTGACGGAGGTGGTGGTGGTGGTGTTGGTGGTACATCCCCTGTTTGCTGGGCGGCAGGTGCCAACGTTCCTCCAGAGGCGGAGGAAGAGGCCGAGGCGGCAGCAGCAGAATAGGCCGAGGCGGCAGCAGCAGAAGAGGTAGCAGGGGGAGCCTGAGTGACTTCCTTGGTTTTAAGGTGTTTACTCCACTGCAGTTCATGCTTTGCATGCAGGTGCCTGGTCATGCAGGTTGTGCTCAGGTTCAGAACGTTAATGCCTCGCTTCAGGCTCTGATGGCACAGCGTGCAAACCACTCGGGTCTTGTCGTCAGCACATTGTTTGAAGAAGTGCCATGCCAGGGAACTCCTTGAAGCTGCCTTTGGGGTGCTCGGTCCCAGATGGCGGCGGTCAGTAGCAGGCGGAGTCTCTTGGCGGCGGGTGTTCTGCTTTTGCCCACTGCTCCCTCTTTTGCTACGCTGTTGGCTCGGTCTCACCACTGCCTCTTCCTCCGAACTGTGAAAGTCAGTGGCACGACCTTCATTCCATGTGGGGTCTAGGACCTCATCGTCCCCTGCATCGTCTTCCACCCAGTCTTGATCCCTGACCTCCTGTTCAGTCTGCACACTGCAGAAAGACGCAGCAGTTGGCACCTGTGTTTCGTCATCATCAGAGACATGCTGAGGTGGTATTCCCATGTCCTCATCATCAGGAAACATAAGTGGTTGTGCGTCAGTGCATTCTATGTCTTTCACCGCTGGGGAAGGGCTAGGTGGATGCCCTTGGGAAACCCTGCCAGCGGAGTCTTCAAACAGCATAAGAGACTGCTGCATAACTTGAGGCTGAGACAGTTTCCCTGGTATGCATGGGGGTGATGTGACAGACTGATGGGGTTGGTTTTCAGGCGCCATCTGTGCGCTTTCTGCAGAAGACTGGGTGGGAGATAATGTGAACGTGCTGGATCCACTGTCGGCCACCCAATTGACTAATGCCTGTACCTGCTCAGGCCTTACCATCCTTAGAACGGCATTGGGCCCCACCATATATCGCTGTAAATTCTGGCGGCTACTGGGACCTGAGGTAGTTGGTACACTAGGACGTGTGGATGTGGCAGAACGGCCACGTCCTCTCCCAGCACCAGAGGGTCCACTAACACCACCACGACCATGTCCACGTCCGCGTCCCTTACTAGATGTTTTTCTCATTGTTATGGTTCACCACAACAACAAATATATTATTTGGCCCAATGTATTGTATTCAAATTCAGCGGGATATAAATTTGAGGCCTAGTATTTAGGCGCTGGGTGACCGGTATGGATTTAGTGACAGAATTAGACTTGGAAATGCACAGAAGCGTGTGTGTGAAGTTATTCTGAATGACCCTATGTGCACCTTCAATATTATATACCCTTTTAGGGATAGATTTCAAATAGCTCTGATATAGCAGAAACCACTAAATTATGAAATTGCTAAATTGGGAATTGTACTTCAACCCAGAACAAAAAATGTGCTTTGACGGACACTAAATATCTTGCCCAGCAACAACAGTACAGCGGTGGGTAACGAGAGATTTAGAGGGATTTAAATTTGAGGCCTAGTATTTAGGCGCTGGGTCACCGGTATGGATTTAGTGACAGAATTAGACTTGGAAATGCACAGAAGCGTGTGTGTGAAGTTATTCTGAATGACCCTATGTGCACCTTCAATATTATATACCCTTTTAGGGATAGATTTCAAATAGCTCTGATATAGCAGAAACCACTAAATTATGAAATTGCTAAATTGGGAATTGTACTTCAACCCAGAACAAAAAATGTGCTTTGACGGACACTAAATATCTTGCCCAGCAACAACAGTACAGCGGTGGGTAACGAGAGATTTAGAGGGATTTAAATTTGAGGCCTAGTATTTAGGCGCTGGGTGACAGGTATGGGTTTAGTGACAGAATTAGACTTGAAATACACAGTAGCGGGTGTGTGTGAAGTTATTCTGAATGACCCAATGTGCACCTTCAATATTATATACCCTTTTTGGGATAGATTTCAAATAGCTCTGATATAGCAGGAACCACTAAATTATGAAATTGCTAAATTGGGAATTGTACTTCAACCCAGAACAAAAAATGTGCTTTGACGGACACTAAATATCTTGCCCAGCAACAACAGTACAGCGGTGGGTAACGAGAGATTTAGAGGGAATTAAATTTGAGGCCTAGTATTTAGGCGCTGGGTCACCGGTATGGATTTAGTGACAGAATTAGACTTGGAAATGCACAGAAGCGTGTGTGTGAAGTTATTCTGAATGACCCTATGTGCACCTTCAATATTATATACCCTTTTTGGGATAGATTTCAAATAGCTCTGATATAGCAGGAACCACTAAATTATGAAATTGCTAAATTGGGAATTGTACTTCAACCCAGAACAAAAAATGTGCTTTGACGGGCACTAAATAACTTTCCCAGCTACAACAGGACAACGGTAACGAGAGATTTAGAGGGATTTAAATTTGAGGCCTAGTATTTAGGCGCTGGGTGACAGGTATGGGTTTAGTGACAGAATTAGACTTGGAAATACACAGTAGCGGGTGTGTGTGAAGTTATTCTGAATGACCCTATGTGCACCTTCAATATTATATACCCTTTTAGGGATAGATTTCAAATAGCTCTGATATAGCAGAAACCACTAAATTATGAAATTGCTAAATTGGGAATTGTACTTCAACCCAGAACAAAAAATGTGCTTTGACGGACACTAAATATCTTGCCCAGCAACAACAGTACACCGGTGGGTAACGAGAGATTTAGAGGGAATTAAATTTGAGGCCTAGTATTTAGGCGCTGGGTCACCGGTATGGATTTAGTGACAGAATTAGACTTGGAAATACACAGTAGCGGGTGTGTGTGAAGTTATTCTGAATGACCCTATGTGCACCTTCAATATTATATACCCTTTTAGGGATAGATTTCAAATAGCTCTGATATAGCAGAAACCACTAAATTATGAAATTGCTAAATTGGGAATTGTACTTCAACCCAGAACAAAAAATGTGCTTTGACGGACACTAAATATCTTGCCCAGCAACAACAGTACAGCGGTGGGTAACGAGAGATTTAGAGGGAATTAAATTTGAGGCCTAGTATTTAGGCGCTGGGTCACCGGTATGGATTTAGTGACAGAATTAGACTTGGAAATGCACAGAAGCGTGTGTGTGAAGTTATTCTGAATGACCCTATGTGCACCTTCAATATTATATACCCTTTTTGGGATAGATTTCAAATAGCTCTGATATAGCAGGAACCACTAAATTATGAAATTGCTAAATTGGGAATTGTACTTCAACCCAGAACAAAAAATGTGCTTTGACGGGCACTAAATAACTTTCCCAGCTACAACAGGACAACGGTAACGAGAGATTTAGAGGGATTTAAATTTGAGGCCTAGTATTTAGGCGCTGGGTGACAGGTATGGGTTTAGTGACAGAATTAGACTTGGAAATACACAGTAGCGGGTGTGTGTGAAGTTATTCTGAATGACCCTATGTGCACCTTCAATATTATATACCCTTTTAGGGATAGATTTCAAATAGCTCTGATATAGCAGAAACCACTAAATTATGAAATTGCTAAATTGGGAATTGTACTTCAACCCAGAACAAAAAATGTGCTTTGACGGACACTAAATATCTTGCCCAGCAACAACAGTACAGCGGTGGGTAACGAGAGATTTAGAGGGAATTAAATTTGAGGCCTAGTATTTAGGCGCTGGGTCACCGGTATGGATTTAGTGACAGAATTAGACTTGGAAATACACAGTAGCGGGTGTGTGTGAAGTTATTCTGAATGACCCTATGTGCACCTTCAATATTATATACCCTTTTTGGGATAGATTTCAAATAGCTCTGATATAGCAGGAACCACTAAATTATGAAATTGCTAAATTGGGAATTGTACTTCAACCCAGAACAAAAAATGTGCTTTGACGGGCACTAAATAACTTTCCCAGCTACAACAGGACAACGGTAACGAGAGATTTAGAGGGATTTAAATTTGAGGCCTAGTATTTAGGCGCTGGGTGACAGGTATGGGTTTAGTGACAGAATTAGACTTGGAAATACACAGTAGCGGGTGTGTGTGAAGTTATTCTGAATGACCCTATGTGCACCTTCAATATTATATACCCTTTTTGGGATAGATTTCAAATAGCTCTGATATAGCAGAAACCACTAAATTATGAAATTGCTAAATTGGGAATTGTACTTCAACCCAGAACAAAAAATGTGCTTTGACGGACACTAAATATCTTGCCCAGCAACAACAGTACAGCGGTGGGTAACGAGAGATTTAGAGGGAATTAAATTTGAGGCCTAGTATTTAGGCGCTGGGTCACCGGTATGGATTTAGTGACAGAATTAGACTTGGAAATACACAGTAGCGGGTGTGTGTGAAGTTACTCTGAATGACCCTATGTGCACCTTCAATATTATATACCCTTTTTGGGATAGATTTCAAAGAGCTCTGATATAGCAGGAACCACTAAATTATGAAATTGCTAAATTGGGAATTGTATTTCAACCCAGAACAAGAAATGTGCTTGAACGGACACTAAATAACTCGCCCAGCTACAGCACTAGGGACAGATTTAGCTGGATATAAATTTGAGGCCTAGTATTTAGGCGCTGGGTGACCGGTATGGATTTAGTGACAGAATTAGACTGGGATATGGCCAAAAAATGAACAGACTATTGCTGGTTAAATGCACTTGGTGTGACAGCTTCACCCTGATGTAGGCTTTAGCCAAAAAACAACCACACCATTGAGGGTTAAATGCACTTGGTGACAGGCGCAGCTTGCCCCTGATTTTGTATATGGCCAAAAAATGAACAGACTATTGCTGGTTAAATGCACTTGGTGTGACAGCTTCACCCTGATGTAGGCTTTAGCCAAAAAACAACCACACCATTGAGGGTTAAATGCACTTGGTGACAGGCGCAGCTTGCCCCTGATTTTGTATATGGCCAAAAAATGAACAGACTATTGCTGGTTAAATGCACTTGGTGTGACAGCTTCACCCTGATGTAGGCTTTAGCCAAAAAACAACCACACCATTGAGGGTTAAATGCACTTGGTGACAGGCGCAGCTTGCCCCTGATTTTGTATATGGCCAAAAAATGAACAGACTATTGCTGGTTAAATGCACTTGGTGTGACAGCTTCACCCTGATGTAGGCTTTAGCCAAAAAACAACCACACCATTGAGGGTTAAATGCACTTGGTCGCAGCTTGTGCTGGCGCACCACAAGACACAAAATGGCCGCCGATCACCCCAGAAAAATGAGACTGACAAACGGTCTGTGCAGCCTAAAAACAGTGAGCAATTGAGGATCAGCAGCTCAATGATCCACAGCTGCAGATCGATCAGTTAATCAAGTCCTTTGGAGGAGTTAATCTGCCTAATCTCGCCCTACTGTCGCAGCCGCAACCTCTCCCTACGCTAATCAGAGCAGAGTGACGGGCGGCGCTATGTGACTCCAGCTTAAATAGAGGCTGGGTCACATGGTGCTCTGGCCAATCACAGCCATGCCAATAGTAGGCATGGCTGTGATGGCCTCTTGGGGCAAGTAGTATGACGCTTGTTGATTGGCTGCTTTGCAGCCTTTCAAAAAGCGCCAAGAAAGCGTCACAAAAGCGCGAAGAAAGCGACGAACACCGAACCCGAACCCGGACTTTTACGAAAATGTCCGGGTTCGGGTCCGTGTCACGGACACCCCAAAATTCGGTACGAACCCGAACTATACAGTTCGAGTTCGCTCATCCCTACTTACAGCTACATAAAAAGGGCAAAAAAGACAAAAAAAAGGGCATTTAAAAAATACAAATCTGAGGGGTCAGCTGTAGCGTTTGAAGTTTTCAAAAGGCTTAAAAAAACTGTAAAAAGGAGATAAAATTTGCAAAAATGCTAAACAGACAGCAGGTGGCAAAAAAGAGCAAAACAAATCCCCCAAAATTCTTTAAATATATAAATGCTAAAAAACAAAGGTCTGAGCAGGTAGGAACCCTAAATAATGTTAAAGGGGGGTTATTCACTGAGGATAAGGAAAAGGTAGAGTTACTAAATGGGGTTTTCAGCTATGTATATACAAAAGAAGAAAAAGGAGCTGATATCTGTGGTGCTGGGGCTGTTAGTACATCTAGTAATATACTCAACTGGCTAACTGTAGATATGGTCCAAGATAAGGTAAATAAGGTAAATGTGAACAAGGCTCCGGGTACAGATAGATTACACCCAAAAGTGCTTAAAGAGCTTAGTTCAGTCATTGCTGTGCCCCTGTTTATAATTTTTTTATATACTTTAGGTACTGGTACAGTGCCAAGTGATTGGCGCAAGGCAAATGTGATGCCCATATTTAAAAAAAAGGATCTTCCACCAGATAATTATAGACCAGTTAGTTTAACTTCTGTTGTGGGAAAAAATTGTTTGAAGGACTCTTAACGGACTATATACAGGAGTATGTGACTAAATAATATCATAAGTGATAAGCAACATGGGTTTACCAAGGACAGAAGTTGTCAGACTAGCCTGATTTGTTTCTATGCGGAGGTGAGTAGTAGCGTGGACAGAGGGGCAGCTGTGGATGTAGTGTTTCTGGATTTTGCTAAGGTTTTTGATACTGTTCCTCATAGACATTTAATAGGTGAAGTAAGGTCTACAGGCTTGGAGAGTATAGTTTGCAATTGAATTGAAAACTGGCTTAAGGACCATGTACAGAGAGTTGTGGTAAATGATTCCTATCCAGAATGATCACGGGTTATAAGTGGTGTACCCCAAGGTTCAGTGCTGGGTCCTCTATTATTTTATTTATTTATTAATGATATCGAGGATAGGATTAATGGCACCATTGTCACGGGGTGCCAAAGGCGCACTCGGTCTCCCATCAGACGCAGACCTGCTGCTTATCTTCGGGAGCGAAGATAAGCAGCTAGCTGGGAGGCTCCGTGCTCCTAGGTCTGCCTTGAGCTGATCATTCGGTGCTCGACTTGTCTGTCTGTCGGTCATGTGACGCTGGCCACGTCACATGACCCTCAGACCCCACTATAAATACAGGCAGCCTGCTGGCCACAGGTTGCCTGTTAATTCTAGGTTCCTGGCTATTTGTCGGACTACTGAATACTCACCTGATCCTGTTCCCTGACGATCCGTTGCCTACTCCTCCTGTACTGCGCATCCCTCCTGGTACTGTGACCTTGGCTCCCACCTGACTACTCTTTGCGGACTCCTCTGGTACTTCTCTACTCTCCTGGTATTTGACAACGACTTCTCCTGACCATTCTTTGCTTAACCCTTTGTACTGCGTAGCACTCTTGGTTCTGACCTGGTCTGTTTACGTTCCGTATTTTGTCTTGTCTGTCTTCCCTGCACATATCCTAAGTAAGGGACTGTCGTCCAGTTGTCCCCTGTCATCAGGACTCGTGAGGGAAGTAGGCAGGGCCAGGGGTGAGGGTGGAGCGCAGTGGTCACTATCCTTGCCCCTGTGTGTGGACGTGACTGTTACAACCATTTCAATTTTTGCAGATGACACTAAGCTATGTAGTACTGTGCAGTCTATGGAAGATGTCCATAAACATCAAGCTGACTTGAACACTCTGAGTGATTTGGCATCAATTTGGCAAATGAGGTTCAATGTGGATAAATGTTAAGTTATGGACAATATAAGATTGGAATGTCGCACTAAGGAGACCTGGTAACCAAAAGTGTGCACCCGTCCAATCTAGAACACTCACTCGATTAATAAAAGGAAGAAAAATTGGTATATATGGACAGGGCACTCAAAGAAATCGGGACCATGTGTACACACAAAGAAATTGATTTTATTAGACCAGATGAGGTCAAACAAGCAATAAAATCAATCAAAAAATAGAAGCTAGAAAATGTGTATAATGGATAATACCCTAATATAATTTATACAGTATTGCAGTAATCCTAATAATCAAATTAAGACCATGTGTATACTTAAAGTGGCAAATGCAATATTCGATGCATATTTGATAAAAATAAAATGAATTTGTTGAACAAATATTCAATACAATGTCCATAGAAAGGATATATCCTGAAATAAAAAGTTCAAATATAAAATTCGATTTTAAAAAATCGGTGATGTAAAATGTTCTGCGGAGAGTCGATTAAATAGTGTCCGATATATTCGCGACCAAGAAACACTTTTCTTATAATGATTTACCCACACCTGAACCAGCGGCGTCCCGTTTAAACAGGGTAGGTAGCGGCGTCCCGCTACTTAATAACTTGCAAGTCACTTTACCTTCCGATCAACTTCACCTTTCGCCAGACCTTGGAATATTCTTGCTCCCCAAACGTGCCTCCTTTGTTGTTTGTAGCACTATTTTATCGGGAGATTTTCGCTAATAGGCAATAATAGCTCTTAGAAAGAAATCTGTGATTTCAACTCTCGTCGATTCAAGCAGCGCTCCTCAGGTCACTGGTAGTAAATAGTCGGTGTTCAGTCTTTTCAGTACAGCAAAAAAGTGGGGGATGTCGCACCAGACGCGTTTCGGGGTCTCAATATTTACCCCTTCCTCAGTGGTAATCATCCCCCTCTCAAGTCCCCTCTTTTATGGTGCACCTCTTGTGTGTTACGTGGTTTCATTGGTCAATTACCAGACGTCAGATCCGGCCACCCGATTGTTTCAGGTGTCTACAATTACTATCCATTTTATGCAAAGAACAAAAGTTTAGTAATAAATCTAAAAAGTTTAAAATTCCTACTTTGGCAACAGACTAGCGGTCTGTAATATTAAACATTTATTCATATTGAGCCCCCAATTATTTACTGAAAAAAACGCACCCATGCCCACTGCGTTTCCATTGCGGCATATGTGCGTTTTTCCTTCTTACATGTAAAATGCATAGGGCTCCTGTTTCTTCATTATGATAAATGACTAACCTATCCATGTACACATATACTCTAGTTTCTTCATTTCATATAAAGTACAATAAAACTGTGATATTGGAAGTGCCTAATTTTTCCGTTAGCAACCAGTTAGAGGTTTATAATTCAATATACTTATTCATGTAGACCCCTTAAGTGTTCCATGAAAAAAACGCACCTATGCCCAATGCGGTTTTGATGCGGCATACGTGCGTTTTTTCTTTTTTTACTTATTTTTATTTCAAACACCTCGGATTCATCATACACCACCGGCAAAACAGATCCTATATTAAATATCCGTCTTGCCAATGTGTATACATCATCTGGTTAAATCGCATATAAAAAATGAAGTTACTATAAAACATAAATAGAATATAAAATTCCTTATTAAAATCCAGCATAGATCAGCAAATATATAATATATATAAAAAATGTATATAGAATTCATATAAAGTAGTTGAGGGTTGTAAATGCGTGAGAACCCATCTGTTAGGGAAAGACCGAGCCCATTCATAAATACAGGCCCGGTCGATCGTCAGCAGATGGGTGCCCACTCTGAACTTATAAAAATCCAAAAAGCTCGAATTCGGAATTGAGGCACTTGGGTAACAGGGTATCAAGTTCGAAAATTCTTTTGGTTTCAAGCCTAGACATTTTTTCGATGTGGTTACCTCCCCTCCATTCTTTATCCACTTTATCTATAGCTAGAAACCTCATTCCTGAAGGGTCCTGGTTGTGGCTTATTTTGAAATGGTAGGATAGTGATACATACCCTTTATGTATATTATTATATATATATTTTTTTTCCTTCAAATCTTTATTTTCATTACATAAAAGGAAACATATATATTCCAAACACATCAAATATTTCAATATCTCCAAAACATTAGATACATTTCCATCTTACCCTAACCAATTATTTTATGCTGCATTTTTTTTTTCATTTACCCTCCCACCACCCTTATGGGGGGGGGGGACGTATATATAAAATAAATTTAAAAAATAAAAATTTATTTTGTAAATCCTGCCCTAAAGTGACCATTTTTTTCCAAAGTTCCTCAATACTTTTTACACTTTTTCTGTGGCCCTCCATCAATCGTTCTTCCTTAATCAAATTATCCACTGCTTTCCTCCATTGTCTCACTGTCTCACCCCCACCCATTTCTTAAGTATAAGAAGTCTAGCTTGAAATAACACTTTGCAGAGAACCACTCGCATATCTCTATTTAGATTCAGATGTTCAATTGCCCCTAATATACAAATCACCGGATCTTCGAATATTTGAACCTTCAGAATTAAATGTACAGTCTCCAGTATTTCCCTCCAATATCTAAACAACCTTGGGCATCTCCAAAAACAATGTATTAAATCAGCATTCTCTCTCCCGCATTTTGAACATGCATCCGAGGCTCTCACACCCATTATCTTCAATGACCGTGGGGATTGATGCAACCTATGCACTACAAAAAACTGTGAGATCTTATGTGAGCCCCTATTTACGTATATTATTGATATGCTCTGAAATCCGTTTTTTTTAAAGATCTTTTAGTCCGCCCTACATATTGCCATTTGCGTGGACATTCTATTACATAAATTACATTTTCAGAGTTGCATGTCAAACATTCCTTAATTGTGTGGCGATAATTATTTGTGGTTGATATCAATTCGTTCGTTCTTTTTTGAAAGGAGGTTGACCTGCAATTTCCACACTTTCCACACCTAAAGAAACCTTGCAGGCCTATCCAACTGGAGATAGTGGGTTCCCTATTTGAATGTTTTTACCACATTTCTAAATTGTGGTAATTTATTTGTGGTTTCTGTTATATAAGCTCCTTAAAGACAGTTCAGAAGTGAATTGGTTCTTAAAAGTTTTGGTTTTGGAAATTTTTATGAAAATTTAAAAAATTGCTTGTCAAATTCTAAAAAGCTCTTTACACGGGCTAAGATTCCCGCAGATAATCGATAATATGAATTCATAAAATTGCTCAATAGTGATTATTTGGCAGTGTAAATGCACCGTCAATTATCCGATGAACAAGTGAAACACTTGTTTATTGGGTAATAGATCATTTCTGCGGTCACAAAAATTGTAATTTGCCTGCAGCATATTGTGCAGTTAGACAGCATCTGCTGACAGCAAACAACTAGTTAGTATGGGGACGAGCAGTGGCATTAGTGATTGCTCCTCCCATACTGTGGATGAGATTGCTGCATGTAAATAGACCTCCAGCAGCAAGCAGCGAGCAGGTCAAAGCAGCGAGCAGGTCACTGTCGCTTCATTCCCAACAATCTGCTGCTGTATCATCCTGTGTAAAGTGACCTTTAGCCTTATTAACATAAAGAAAAACAAAAAACATAAAGTAGACATATGGTGAATGTTAATTAATAACTATTAGTGTTGGGCGAGCATGCTCGGCCGAACACTAGTTCAGCTCGAGTCTCCTCTCCACACGTTTGTTGAATGCTATGCAGCCAATAAACGTGCGGTAAGTGCTGCCATTCACTGTAATGCCGTAGCGATGTTGGCTGCTGGCCTTATAGTGTCACGGATGATGTTGCAGATAGCTGGAACTTATAAATAAACATCCGACTGGCTTGATCCCAAACTAAGGAGCATATGGGTGACCCCTCTAAAACCCTAAGAGCTCTCCCTGACTGCTATGCCCATGCAAGGGTCTGAATGGTAGACGATTGCATGCCCACGTACCTAAGACTGTGTGACACCTGAAGATCCTATAATAGTGAGGGGACATGACCACCGGCTATATATTCGTATTTTAGAATATTCGTCATTTTTTTCATCTGAAGTCAAAAGTGTTTAGTGTTCACTTCAGATGGAAATAAATGACGAATATTCTAAAAAACTAATATATAGCAGTATATTCTATAGTGCTATATATTCCTTTTTGACGCACGCCTGTATCGATCACGCAATATTCGCATTTTACCCGATCATTACCTTGCCGATTTTCGATTAAAAAAGAAAGAATGTAGAGCATAACAAATATTCGAATTTGTGAATATTCGACGAATATTCTACAAAATATTTGCATAATATCACAAATTCGAATATGACCCCTGTCACTCATCACTGCTCCTGATGAGGAGAGTTAAATCTTGTCTGTTGGGACTCTGGCACACCTGGCTGACTTTATGTTAGGCTGCCTTTCCCGTGACCCTCACATTGTATATACACATTTTGACCAACACCGATTACTGGTTGTTCACCCTTCTCGACCCCCGCTACAAAGAGAACTTCTCATCTATCATTCCTGTGGTGGAGAGGACGAGCAAAATGGTGCAATACCAGAGGGTCCTTGTTAAAAAATTGCTCCAAAAATATCCAGCTGACAACACTGGCTGCAGAGTACATAGTTCCTTGGCCAACTGAGATGGGGAGATGAGGGAAATGCACAGTAGTTCCAACAGAAGCAGGGCAACACTCTCCAAGACCTGGGACAGTTTCATGACACCCCGCCAGCACCCTCAACCTGATGTGCGGCCTAGTGTAACAAGGAGGGAAAAATTTTGGAAGATGTCAGCGTCCTCAGTGATCCCTGTGTGCTTTAAAACTATTGGATGTCCAATCTGGACACGTGGCATGAGCTGGCGCTCTACGCTTTGGAGGTGCTGGCATGACTGATAAGCGCATCCGCCTGTCAACTGAAAATGATGATCGGTTGACTCATAAAAATGAACAAGGCCTGGATTGCCCCTGACTTCTCTGCACCACCAGTGAAAAGCGGCTGAACATAAAGGCACTGGTGTATTGTGTATTGCTTTCACCACTAAAAAGGGTATATGGTTCAATCTCCCTTTTCTCGTCCTCCTCCGTCTCCTCCATCATATTAACATGCTTATTAGGCTGCCCTCGCTCCTAATGTTTTAGAGCATCAGCTCAGCAGCGGGCCCTCACCCATAATGTTTTATCGGGTCACCAGCAGGTCCTCACCCATAATGTTTTTGAGGGTCACCAGCAGGCCCTTAACTATAATGTTTTAGAGGGTCAGCTCAGCAGCAGACCCTCACCCCTAAATTTTTAGATGGTCAGTTCGGCAGCAGACCCTCGCCCACAAATTTTTTTAGATGGTCAGCTCAGCAGCAGACCCTCACTCCTACATTTTTAGATGGTCAGCTTGGCAGCAGGTCTTCGCCCACAACATTTTTTAGATGGTCAGCTCAGCAACAGGCCCTCGCCCACAAAATGTTTTAAATGGTCAGCTCTGGCTCTCCTGTGTGGTGATCGGAGAAGCCGGAGCTTGTATGCAGCAACCCCTGTCTTTGTGAATGACAGGAGACTGCTGCATAGTATTTCCTATGGAGCCCTTGCCTGTAATAGGGCTCCATAGGAAAGTAGTAAAATCATCATAGACTCCAATGCAAGTGCAATGGAGTCTATGATAATAGCAATCAGATTATTTATTGTTATAGTTCTCTATGGGAACTATACAAAGTAAAAAAAAAAAAAGTTTAAAAACAAATAAATAAATAAAAAAAAATTTAATCACCCCCCCTTTTTCCCAAAATAAAAATAAAAGAACAACATATTTTTTTTTTAAATACAAATTACAGGTGTCGCGATGTGCAAAAACGGCCATAGTATAAAAATATAAACATATATTCCCCATACTGCAAACAGCAAAACTGAAAAAAGCGTCAAAATGGGCGATTTGCCATTTTTGGTGGCTTCCTTTTCTATAAAAAATTGAATAAAAAGTGATCAAAAAGGCATACAAACCCAAGAATGGTATCATTGAAAAGTTCAGATCGCCCCCAAAAAATGAGCCTGTACACATAATTACAAAAAAGTTAGAGGGGTCAAAATATGGCGACCAAAAAGATAAAAGAGTTTTTCCCACTTTTTAATTTTAAAACTATACATATAAGGTATCGCCAGATTCGTACTGAGCTGTAGAATAAAAGTAACAGTTTTATCGCACATCGAACGTCATAAATAAAAATAACTTACAACTGTGGTGGCGTGGTGAAATATTTTTATTCTTTGCAATTTCACCCCATTTAAAAAAAAATTTCCCTCACTTTCCACTACATCATGTGCAATATCAAATGGTGGCTTCGGAAAGTAAAACTTGTCCCACAAAAAACAAGCCCTCATATGGCTATGTGAACAGACAAATTAAAAATGTATGGCTCTGGGAAGGCAGGGAGCGCAAAACGAAAACACTAAAAAGTGAAATGGTTAATGTCTAACAACCTTTACCCTAATCTCATAAAGTACTGTAGCGCTTTGTGGTGGTGATCAAAAAATAAAAGACGTAAACCTCTGGAGTCATGTAGAACTCCATATACACTGCATCTGTAAGTATTCACAGTTTAACGCGTTGTTTTTCTAAACAGTTACCTTAACCACTGTCTGATGGGGAATAAATTATCGCTACTACGATTGCTTGACCTTGACTCACTTTGCATATTGTCAGCAGCACATCCTTTACACTGACCAATTATCTAGATCAAGCATTCATAGCATAACAAGCATTTCTTTATAAAGGCGATAGGCAGAATAACGAGATCATGATTTGCTCAGTGTGTATAATGGTAAGGAAGAAAAAGGCACTTCTTTGAGAAGAGCACCCCTTTATCTCAACCAGATAACCTGTGACAGAATAATCCATTCATCATCCATTCAAAAAGGTTTCACTATTTGCAGTATTTCTTGTTTGTTTGTACAAACCTCCGGGAAGAAGACTTCTCTGATCTGCCTCGTAATCTTGTGCAGCTAGATAACTGTCATATAAAAGGTAATGTACACAGAGCACAGAGCTGACATGTGGCGGCTATACCTTGCAGCACCAATAAGCAGACTTTGATGCATTCATGCTTGTGCATTTTACAGAGATTACAGATTGCATTGAGGTCATGCCAGGATGCTTATCTGTGCATGCAGCTGTAAACATTGCACAGATAGACGCAGCCTTATGGAAATGTGCAAGGCAGAATTAGGTTAACCATTAAGTCGGTTCATTAAGGATCTACCGTCACAGCCATATGCATGTCATTTCTACTGTGATGAATTTTTTCTGTGGATCTTGCAAATCATTGAAAAAAAATCTTTTAAAAAAAAATCTCAGTCTTCTCAGCTCAGCGTTCCTTAATCCATAATAGTCTCCATTCCTCAATAATAGCTAATAATAGTTATAGGTATTACTATGCAGTCACTTTAGGTATTTTATTAGATACATCAATAAATATGAATACTAATAGCAACTGCTACAGGACTCTGCTTGTATACCACCAACTTGAAGCCAACACTTGAAACAGCTTCTTACAAACAGCCATATACAGTTCACACTGAGCACAATGTAGTTGTGTATTTGTATTTAATAATTAAGGTGCAGTAGCTCTCTCTAGTGGTGGCTGCATGAGGCCAGAATTATGCAAATGTACAGATGTAACAAATGGTAAATTGAAATTTTACACAAAGAATATAATTGAAACAGTGCTAAACGTGGGAACTGGACAGGGTGGAGTCAAAGGTAGAGATAGTGTCTGGTTTCCGGTTGGTAACGCCCCTTGTGGTGGCACTCTCCAGGGTCTACCACAGTGAAAAAGGAGGGACAGCCAGCTGTACTTTCCCCAGGCTGGTGAGAGAGTCCAAGAGAAAGCCGGTTCAACAAACATTTTACTTGAAAAATAACATGGCGGTTACACGTCTCATGAGCAGAGTTTCAAACAAGCTGAGTCTGGGTTCACCTCACGTTTTGGTCTTAAGTTTGTTTTCTGGTGTAAAAGAAGACTGAAATCAATGTTAGCTATGAGCTGCCACGGATTTCTGTGTAGGCACAAGGACTCCCGATGGATGCTCCAAATTTATCGCTAGGCCTGTACCTCATCATAAAGTAAAGGGGTTGCCATACCCACATTTTCACCTAGGCATGTAATGTGATATGAGCATCAGGCTTTTTGTTTATGTTATTAGACTGCTAGGCGGAGGCTTCCGCCTAGCAGTGTATTCGGTGATGTCAGCGGCTCTGATGGGCAGGCTTTAGCACTGCCCTACCTGTTTTACAGGCTAGGGAAATGCTAATGCCCGCCCATTAGTGCCAGTGACTTCACTGGGCTCACTTTCCCCGCTTAGCAGTCCTTATGGAGAGCCCGATACTTTACCGGATCTCCTAAAAAAGCTCTTGCCCTGTGCGATGCAGCGCTGGGCAAAGGAGAGCATCAGAGCATTTTATGCTCCAATACTCATGGTGGCTGCCTTTAAGCGCATTCTCCAGCAGTGTAAGACACCAGTCCTTTGTATCTTCCAATGGACTGTAAAAAATCCTATGCTCCCTAATAATATGGAATTACAAAACTGCTGATGGATTTACCCAATCATATTTTCATATGAAATAAATTAATGTGGATAGCTCACCACTTCTCTCAGTGTGGTAAAGGTGCTCTAGTCAAAGACTGATCACCCAATCAGTCAAGGTAAAATGGCAAAAATGCAAAAGAGCGACTGGCACTCGCTATGTGGGTCACAACATCGGCAAATTTATTAACATAAAATTACAGCAATACAATTCTATCAATATGATTTGAAATCTCTGTATCCCAGAGTAAATTCCTAAAAGATATTTAAGAAGTCATGCATGCAAGTTAATACATAAAATATCCCCCCTAAAAAATGAGTTAAATCAAATAAAATCTGCTTTCCACTTGTCTATTAGTCCTGGATAAATGACGTGTACAACTAAATTATTCACTGCCTCAAGTTGAAACATCCATTGATATGATATATCGATTTAGGACAATGTTCCTTTAACTCCAAGTAATTGGCATCCGGACAGTACTGACTTCTTCCCGTCTGTGTATTCGGATCTCGATGCACATAAAATACACCAAATATGGCGTTCAGTCTTTCCTCACCGTAGTTAGGTTGTATAGGGTGGTCACAGGCTGTGGAGAGATATTCCTTACCGGTGTCTGCAGATGTCCGGCACTCTCGTTCACCTGCCTTCCACACCGCGCTGCTGCACTTACTTCCGGCGTCCTCGCACTCTGTTCTAGGTCACGTGCTCCTACAGAGATATCGCGGGACTTCGTTACTTTGTTCCGGTATCTGATGTAATAGTGCGCATAGCAAGATGAGAGAAATGGAGCGCTCCAAGTTTAAAAAATCAATCAAATAGTCTTTCTCATGTTCGGATTAGTACTTGCAACAGGGATTTCACGCCAGACGCGTTTCGGGGACTTCACTCCCCTTCCTCAGTGGCCACATAGCGAGTGCCAGTCGCTCTTTTGCATTTTTTCATATGACTCTTAGGCACAAGGAAGTGTTCAGTGTGAAATTTAAACAGGCAGAATTAACCTGCAGTTACTGAAGAATAGAATTTAATTTCTCTGTGGTTGCCCATGAAGCCCTTTATCAAATTATAGGACATCATACATAGTTTCCCATGGTAGGCAAGCCTAAAGACTGTAGTAAACTAGTCTCTAGATTGTTGACAAGCTGCATGGGAGCAACAAGAAATTATTTTTCCCTGTGGGATCCCTGTTTTAGATTGCTCCAGCTTATTGTTATACTGTATGTAATGCAATTTCTCAATATATGAGACTGTGTATCTAAAACTCTCAGATATACTTCAAATTATACTGTTCTGTACTGCTGGGTATATATATATATATATATACATATATATATATATATATATATACGGTATATACAGAAAAAAAATAAATAAATAAATATATATATATATATATATATATATATATATATATATATACAGTGGGGCAAAAAAGTATTTAGTAAGCCACCAATTGTGCAAGTTCTCCTACTTAAAAAGGATGAGAGACCTTTAATTTTCATCATAGGTAAACCCCAACTATGAGAGACATAATCAGAAAAAAAAATCCAGAAAATCACATTGTCTTATTTTTAAAGAATTTATTTGCGAATTATGGTGGAAAATAAGTATTTGGTCAATAACAAAAGTTCATCTCAATACTTTGTTGTATACCCTTTATTGGCAATGACAGAGGTCAAATGTTTTCTGTAAGTCTTCACAAGGTTTTCACACACTGTTGCTGGTATTTTGGCCCATTCCTCCATGCAGATCTCCTCTAGAGCAGTGATGTTTCAAGGCTGTCGCTGGGCAACACAGACTTTCAACTCTCTCCAAAGGTTTTCTATGGGGTTGAGTTCTGGAGACTGGCTAGGCCTCTCCAGGACCTTGTATCATTGTCATGCTGAAAGACCCAGGCTTGTTTTATCTTCAATGCCCTTGCTGATGGAAGGATGTTTTCACTCAAAATCTCACAATACATGGCCCCATTCATTCTTTCCTTTAAACGGATCAGTCGTCCTGGTCCTTTTGCAGAAAAACTGCCCCAAAGCATGATGTTTCCATCCCCATGCTTCACAGTAGTTATGGTGTTCTTTGGATGCAACTCAGGATTCTTTCTCCTCCAAACACGACAAGTAGAGTTTTTACCAAAAAGTTCTACTTTGGTTTCATCTGACCATATGACATTCTCTCAATCCTCTTATGGATCATCCAAATGCTCTCTAGCAAACTTCAGATGGGCCCAGACATATACTGGCTTAAGCAGGGGGACACGTCTGGCACTGCAGGATTTGAGTCCCTGGCGGCTTAGTGTGTTACTGATGGTAGCCTTTTTTTTACTTTGGTCCCAGCTCTTTCAGATCATTAACTAGGTCCCCCCGTGTGGTTCTGGGATTTTTGCTTGCGTGGAGCCCCAGAACGAGGGAGATTATCAGTGGTCTTGTATGTCTTCCATTTTCTAATAATTGCTCCCACAGGTGATTTCTTCACACCAAGCTGCTTGCCTATTGCAGATTCCGTCTTCCCAGCCTGGTGCAGGTCTACAATTTTGTTTCTGGTGTCCTTCGACAGTTCTTTGGTTTTGGCCATAGAGGAGTTTGGAGTGTGACTGTTTGAGGTTGTGGACAGGTGTCTTTTATACTGATAACAAGTTCAAACAGGTGCCATTAATACAGGTAACAAGTGGAGGACAGAGGAGACTCTTAAAGAAGAAGTTACAGGTCTGTAAGAGCTAGAAATCTTGCTTGTTTGTAGGTGACCAAATACTTATTTTACCAAGGAATTTTCCAATCAATTCTTTAGAAATCCTACAATGTGATTTCCTGTATTCTTTCCCCCATTCTGTATCTCATAGTTGAAGTGTACCTATGATGAAAATGACAGGCCTCTCTCATATTTTTAAGTGGGAGAACTTGCACAATTGGTGGCTGACTAAATACTTTTTTGACCCACTGTATATATGGCTCATATACGAACTAAGGTATGTTCAGCATGGCACCCTGCCCACATTGTGCTGCTAGCTGTGCAGGAGGCTGATTCCCAGGCTTTCACTGCTCCTCCCACACAGCCAGCAGCGCAATGTGCGTATTGATGGGGAGCACCAGAGATCAGCGGAGCAGTGAGCTCCACCATGAACCAAGGGCATGTGCATCCCTGTCCCCCCCCCCCCCCTTTCCCAATTACAGCCTCCGGTCTTCTTGGCTATGATGCCACAAGGTTTGCACATTTGGATTTGGGGATTTTCTGCCATTCTTCTCTGCACTTCTTCTCTAGAGATATTCGATTGTGTTCAAGTTAGGGCTCTGACTAGGCCACTCAATGATATTCATAGAATTGTCCCTAAGCTACTCCAGTGTTGTCTTCGCTGTGTACTTACAGTCACTGTCTTTTTGAAAGGTGAACCTTTGGTACAGTCTAAGGTCCACAGCACTCTGGATAAGTTTTTTCATTAAAACCGTTATCCCATGGCTAATGTAAAAAAAAAAAAGACATTAGACATTAGACATGACCATCTCTTTCTAACAAAGCTAGAATCAGCCCTGTACCTCACATGGATCCAGAGATCTCCCCATTTGTTGCTCTGCTAGATTTATATCAAGCTCAAGGGGAGTGTCGTTTCTGCAGAAAAAGAATTTAAAAAGAATTAAAAAGAATGCACTTTGTGCCATTAAACTTTATCTTAACTCTAAATAGTCTCCCTGTCCCTGCTGCTGAAAAACACCCCTACAGCATCATGCTGCCACCACCATGCTTCACTATAGGGAAGGCATTTGGCAGTGCCTGGTAACTTCCAAACATGATGTTTAGAGTTGAGGCTATAAAGTTCAATCGTGGTTTCATCAGACCAGAGAATCTTGTTTCTCAGTCAAAGAGCTGTTTATGTGCTTTTTGCAAACTTTCATGTGTCTTTTACTGAGGAGAGGCTCCTTTTTGGCCACCCTGCCATAAAGTACAGCCCAGATTGGTGACGTGCTTCAGTGATGGTTGAACTTCTGAAAGATTCTTCCATCTTCACAAAGGATCTTTGGTGCTCAGCCAGAGTGACCATTGGGTTCTTTGGTCACCTCTCTTACTGAGGCCCTTTTCCCCCTATTATTTAGTTTGGTGGGGTGGCCAAATCTAGGAAGAGTCCTAGTTGTTCCAAACATCTTCCTTTTAGGAATTATGGAGGCCACTGTGCTCTTTGGAACTCTCAATGGAATAGATTTTTTTTATCGATTTTTTTTGCTACTTCTCCAGATCTGTGCCTCCACAGTCATGTCTCTGATCTGTACAGGCAGTTATTTCCTCCTTATGGCTTGGTTTTTGCTCTGATATGCATTGTCAGCTGTGAGAACATATATAGACAGAGGAGTGTCTTTCCAAATCATGGTCAATCAACTGAATTTACCACAGGTTTACTTCAATCAAGGTGTAGAAACATCTCAAAGATGATCAAGAGAAATGGGAGGCACCCATAGCTAAATTTCAAGAGTCATAGTAAAGGGTCTGAATACTTATGTCCAGGCAAAATTTTATTTTTTCCTTTTTAATAAATTTGCCAACATTTCTAAAATGTTATTTTCATTTTGTTGTTATGGGGTATTGATTGCAGATTGATGGGGGGGGGGGGACTAGAATTTTTGTTTTACTTTAGCACAAGGCCGCAACATAACAAAATATGAAAAAAGTGAAAGGGCCTGAAGTAGTGATGATCGAGCATGCTCAGCCAAATACAGCATGTGCTCGAGAGCGCAATGCTTGAGTCTCCGCCTTGCATGTTTCTTGGCTGCTAAGCAGCAAATAAACGTGCAGTTAAGCACTGCCCTCACTGTAATGCCGTAGCCATGTTGGCTAATGGCGTTACAGTAATTGACTGGCCGGACTGGCCGGAACGCGTCATCGGCTCATTCTTAGTCAGGGAGAGCTGTGCTAAGGAAGGGACAGACAGTGTAGGGAGTAATATAAGAATATTTTACCACCAAAACTTTTCTGAGACCCAAAAGTCCTTTTAAGGACCACCACTGGCAGCAGCAATCTATATTTTTAGAGCAACCTGCTCTAAATAGCTAAAACTTTACAGACCCAAAAGTCCTTCTAAGGACTATTGTGTGTGGCAGCAATATCTATTTTTAGCGCATCCTGCGCTAAATAGCGTACAATAGTTAGGCCGCTGCAGACAGCGACATTAGCTGCGCCACATCTTCAGTGTAAAGTGTGCGCATCTAAAAAATATCTGACATCCAGTGTACTTTTTCCGTAGACTGTGTCCGCTGTGGACAGTGACATTAGCTGCGTCACATCTCCTGTATAAAGTGTGCGCATCCCAAAAATATTTGTGACATACAGTGTACTTTTTCCGTAGACGGTGTCCGCTGCAGACAGTGACATTAGCTGTGCCACATCTCCTGTGTAAAGTGTGCGCATCCCAAAAATATCTGACATACAGTGTACTTTTTCAATAGACGGTGTCTGCTGTGGACAGTGACATTACCAGTGCAACATCTGCAGTGTAACATGTGCGCTTTAAAAATCGATGTATCTGTGACATACAGGTGTAGCAGGGTTAGCACTCAAACTCTTAACTAAAATTTCTTAAATCATCGTGTTACCTTGAAACTAAAGCCATTGAAAAGCAATTGAAGGTGTTTGCTTAGTTTAGATAACATATCTCAGAAATCTCAGAAAGCCTGAGTGTTAACTCTACTACATCAGTACATTGTACTTTTTCCGTAGACGGTGTCTTCTGTGGACAGTGACATTACGTGCACCACATCTGCAGTGTAAAGTGTGCGCTTTTAAAATTTATCTGTGACATACAGTGTAAATTTTAAATAGACGGTGTCCGCTTCTGACAGTGACATTACGTGCACCACATCTGCAGTGTAAAGTGTGCGCTTCAAAAATGTATCTGTGACATACAGTGTACTTTTTCCGTAGACGGTGTCTTCTGAGGACAGTGACATTACGTGTGCCACATCTGCAGTGTAATGTGTGCGCTTCTAAAATGTATCTGTGACATACAGTGTACTTTTTCCGTAGACGGTGTCTGCTGCGGACAGTGACATTGCCAGCACCACATCTGCAGTGTAACGTGTGCGCTTCAAAAATGTATCTGTGACAGTCTACTTTTTCCATAGACGGTGTCTTCTGTGGACGGTGTAATTATGTGCGCCACATCTGCAGTGTAACGTGTGCGCTTCTAAAATGTATCTGTGACATACAGTGTACTTTTTCCAAAGATGGTCTCAACTGCGGAGAGTGACATTAGCTGCGCCACATCTCCTGTTTAAAGTGTGCACATCCAAAAAATGTTTGTGACATATAGTGTACTTTTTCAATAGATGGTGTCCGCTTCTGACAGTGACATTACCAAGGGCACATCTCTAGTGTAACGTGTACGCTTCAAACATTTATCTGTGACACACTGTGTACTTTTTTGCATAGAGGCTGCGTAAAGTGACATTACTGGTGGTACCTCTCCTGTATAACGTTTCCTCATCCCAAATACCTGTGACATTCCCTGTAATTTTTCATTAGCCGCTAGTGACAGCATTGACATTATCTGCGGGATATCTCCTGTGTGACGTTTCCACATCCCAAATACCTTTTTTAATTTGTTTGTGCATACACTTCCAAATCCTACACTACTGTACGTGTGACAGACTTTCAATCGTATATACCATTTAATATGAAGAAGGTGAGCAGTAAGGGACGGGGCAGTGGCCTTGATGCTGATGGTGCACGCAGAGGCCGTGGCCCTGGGCATGGTGAAACTGTGCCTGCTGCTAGAGCACAAGAAAAACAATCATCCTCGATACCTAGCTTCATTTCCCAGTTTGCAGGGTGGCGCAGGACACCACTCTGTAAGTCAGACCAGTGCGACCAGGTGGTCAGTTGGATTGCAGCAGATAATGCTTCCAGTCGGTTAAGAACCACCCTGTCTTCCACGAAGTCCAGTCTCAGTAGAGTCTGCTCAACCCAATCCTCACCCTGATACTCCTTCCTCCTGGGCAATCTGGGCAAACAAGTGATCCCACAAGTGATCCAAAGAGCTCTTTTCTGCACCATTCCTTGATTTGGCCCTCTCGCCAAGCACACTTGAGAAGGGACAGATCTTGTGCCCTGATTCCCAAACTCTTGAGCACAATCACAAGAAGATGACGGTGGGGAATGGCAATTACTGTTTAATGAGGTGGATGATGATGAGACACAGTTGCCAATAACTGAGGTAGTGGTGACAAGTCAGGAGGATGAGCAGAGTGAGGAAGTGGAAGAGGAGGTGGTGGACGATGATGTCCCTGACCCAACCTGGGAAGGTGGAAAGCCGAGCAAGGACAGCAGTACAGAGGGGGAGGGATCTGCTCCACTGCAACATGCTGGAAGAGGCAGTGGGGCGGCAAACGGAAGAAGGTGAGCCACACCAAACAGACCCACAACTGCTTCTCGGAGCAACCCCTTGCGGAAATCTCCCTTGCCAATGGGTAGGTGTTCCGCAGTCTGGCACTTTTTTGAGGAAAGTGCGGGCGACAAAAGAATTGTAATTTGCAACCTGTGCCATACAAAAATGAGTAGGGGCATTAACACTAGCAACCTCACCACCACCAGCATGATCCGCCACATGGCATCAAAGCATCTGCGGGTCACACCACTGCCTCCTCTTCCCCTGTGTTACGTGCTGGCCAATCCCCTGTTGAAGGCGCAGGCCTGGATGCCTCCCGCCCTGCACCTGGACGTTCGCAAGCACCATCAGCAACCACATTCACTTCAGTGTCCCAGCGCAGAGTACAAATGTATTAACCCCAGGCATTTGAACACAAGCACATTACGCAGTCCCCAGCTGCCACTATTTTTCAAGGTGTGCCTTGCTCGCCTTACACCAACATGTGTCCCGTAACATCATACGTGCCCTGACCAACATAGTTACTGGGAAGGTCCACTTAACTACGGACACATGGACAAGTGCATTCGGCCAGGGACGTTACATTTCCCTGACGGCACAGTGGGTGATTGTTGTGGAGGCCGGGAGCGAGTTGTACCCTGGGATGGCACAGGTGCTACCTACGCTAAGGATTGCAAGCCCTACATCGATCAAGGTTTCCGCCAGCACCTACGTTAAAGGCTCCAACCCCAATTTCTTCTCCTCCGCTTCCTCCTTCACTTCCACCTCTGAATTATCCGCGTGCAGCACCAGTCAGTCATCAGCTGGAAGCAGTGTAGCACTGCAGTGGGGAAGCGTCAACAGGCCGTGCTGAAGCTGATATGCTTAGGGGACAAACAGCACACCGCTGCAGAGCTGTGGCAGGGGATAACTCATCCTAAAACCAGGCATTGTTGTGTCTGATAATGGCCGTAACTTGGTGGCAGCTTTGGAGCTCGGCAAGCTCAGACACATCCCATGCCTAGCCCACGTCTTAAACTTAGTGGTTCAGCGGTATCTCAAAACCTACTCCAATTTGCCTGAGCTACTGGTGAAGGTGCGCTGCCTGTGTGCCCATTTCCGCACGTCATTGACAGCTTCAGCCAGTCTGTCAACGCTGCAGCAGCGCTTGAAATTGCCAGCTCACCGGCTGTTGTGCGACGTAAGCACGCACTGGAACTCCACGATCCACATGTTGGCCGGGCTTTGTGAGCAGCAGAGGGCAGTAGTGGAATACCAGCTGCAACATGGTTGTTGCCTTTCCAGTCAGCTTCCGCTATTCATGAGTGAGGAGTGGGCACGGATATCAGACCTCTGTGAAGTTTTAAGAAACTTTGAGGAATCAACACAGATGGTGAGCGGTGATAACGCTATTATCAGTGTAACCATCCCACTTCTGTATCTACTCAAACGCTCACTGCTTACATTTGAGGACGACGCTTTGCATGTGGAAGAGGTGGAAATGGGGGAAAACAATACACAGGGTGATAGCAAGACCACCCTCAGTTCGTCTTCTCAGCACAAATTGGACAATGAAGAGGAGAAGGAGCAGGAGACGGTTGCCTCCGCTACAAAGGGTAGTACCAATGGAAGTTTAATTCCATCTGTTTAGCGTGGGTGGGCAGAAGAGGAGGAAGAGGATGAGGATATTGATACTTATCCTCCTGATGACGACAGCGAAGTCTTGCCTGTTGGTACTCTGTCACACATGGCTGACTTCATGTTATGCTGCCTTTCCTGCGACCCGCTTGTTATACGCATTTTAAACAACACGGATTGCTGGTTGTTCACCCTTCTCGACCCTCGCTACAAAGAGAACTTCTCATCTCTCATTCCTCTGGTGGAGAGGACGAGCAAAACGGTGCAATATCAGAAGATCCTTGTTGAAAAATTGCTCCAAAACTTCCCAATGCTGGCGGCAGAGTCCATAGTTCTTTGGCCAACCGAGGAGGGAAGACAAGGGGAACACACAGTAGTTTCAACAGAGGCAGGGCAACACTCTCCAAAGCCTGGGACAGTTTCATGACACTCCGCCAGCACCCTTACCCTGATGCGCGGCCTAGTGTCACAAGTAGGGAAAAAAATTGGAAGATGGTGAAGGAGTACATAGCAGACCGTGTCAGCGTCCTCAATGATCCCTCTATGCCTTACAACTACTGGGTGTCCAAGCTTGACACGTGGCACACCTGCGCCTTGGAGGTGCTGGCCTGCCTTGCCACCAGTGTTTTGTCTGGGTGGGTATTTAATGCTGCTGGTGGCATTATAACAGATAAGCGTATCCACCTGTCAACTGAAAATGCTTATAAAAATAAACAAGGCCTGAATTGACCATGACTTCTCAACTCCACCAGAGGAAAGCTGATGAACATGAAGGCATTTTAAATGTGTTGTTTGTAATGTACTGAATACACTGTATTCCCATGCACCTCTTCCACCACAAACAAGGGTATAAGGTTGAATCTTCTTTTTCTCATCCTCCTTCTCCTCTTCCATCATATCAAAACATGCTTATTTGTCGCATATATGCCCTTGCATATAATTTTTTAAAGGGTCAGCTCACCAGCAGGCCCTCGCATATAATGTTTTACAGGGTCAGCTCACCAGTAGGCCCTCGCAGATAATTTTTTAGAGGGTCAGCTCACCAGCAGGCCCTTGCATATAATGTTTTACAGTGTCAGCTTACCATCAGGCCCTTGCATATAATGTTTTACAGGGTCAGCTCACTAGCAGGCCTTCACCTACAATCTTTTACAAGGTCAGCTCACCGGAAGGCCCTCGCATATAATGTTTTAGAGGGTCAGCTCACCTGCAGGCCCTCACCTTCAACCTTTTACAAGGTCAGCTCATCAGCAGGCCCGCACCTAAAATATTTTACAGAGTCAGCTTACCAGCAGGCCTGCACCTCAAATCTTTTACAGGGTCAGCTCACCTGAAGACCCTCGCATACAATGTTTTAGAAGGTCAGCTCACCAGCAGGCCTGCACCTAAAATCTTTTACAGGGTTAGCTCATCAGGAGGCCCGCACATAAAATATTTTATAGGGTCAGCTCACCAGCAGGAACTAGCATATCATTTTTTAAAGGGTCATATCACCAGCAGACCCTCACATATAAATGTTTTACAGGGTCAGCTCACCAGCAGGCCCGCACCTAAAATCTTTTTGCAGGGTCAGCTCACTTGCAGGCCCGCACCTAAAATCTTTTACAGGGTCAGATCACCTGCAGGCCCTCACCTAATTATACCTTATAGGTAATTTGTGTGCATGCTGCCTTGCTTGGATGTGTTAGCCGTAGCTGTTTCTCAGGCTCAACTGTCCGGAATTAAACCATGATTCCCCCGTTACCCATGGTTTACAAGGTTTGGGCTAAAAATAACATCAAAAGTTGATAGGGCAGACATCTGAATGGATCATCGCCATCACGGGGACATGCGATCGGCCCCAGGTTATCTAGAGTCAACAAAGCGGCAGCCGGCCCACGCACATAATGTTTTAGATGATCAGATCAGCAGGTCCTTGCTCTAAATGTTTTTGAGAGTCACCAGCAGGCCATCAATCATAATTTTTCAAGGCTGTGTATGATGCCCTTCTTTATGTGTAACAAAGGTTGTATTGTAGTGCCGATTCCTTGTAATTTTTGACAGCTTTTTCACTTAGTGCATAGTGTAGGAGTCCAACTACATGACCAATTGTACCACAATGTGAATGAGGCCCTTCTTTATGTGATATACAGGTTGTATTGGAGTGCCTCTTCCTTGTAATTTTTGGCAGCACTTACACTTTATATACAAGTAAATATACAGGAAAGAATGTTTCCTAACAATTTTTCCTCTAAAATTGATTTTATCTTCGGTTTGGGGTGTATTATTGTCAGTCTGTAAAAGTGGCGTACTACTCGGACAACATTGTTCCCAGCAGTGACCTGGGAGTCCAAGATGCATCCAGACATCCTCCCCATGCTGTTCCCGAACCATTTCAGTGGTGTTTCCATCAATTTCTGACCTTTTCCTATGAACCAGGCACCCTCCCCTCTTCAGAGCAGAGGGTGCCTGGTTTAATGCTTGGGTTCTCCCATTGACTTCTATTATACTCGGGTGCTCGTCAGAGCACCTGAGCATCCCGATGTGTTCGGCCCGAGCCCCCGAGCACTATGGTGCTCGATCAACACTAGACACAAGGGTTTAAAGACTTAAATCTGGGAATGGACATGCCACCTGTACAGAGAAGTCTGGGCCTACGTACTTTGGGACTTATTAAAAGACAAGTCAGCTCTGCAGACAAGCCATTTACCAAGCGTGGTGTTCTGTCAGTGGTGAACAGCCTATACGATCCACTGGGATTTGGGGCTCTCATCAACATACAAGTAAAGCCTTATTTAGACAGCTCTCAGAGTCAATTAAAGATTGGGACACTCCACTGCAATCAGACAAGCTTTCAAAGTGGGAGTTCTGGAAACAATATCTACATGCCTTAGATGGAATCTGTATACCACGCTGCTACAATTCAGCTTCCCTTGCTTCAAGTCAGAGAAGAGAGCTTCACATCTTCTCAGATGCATCTACTGTTACCTATTTCAAGGTGAGAGACTCCTCTAATAAAACCCACATAGGGCTTCTGTTTGGGAAAGCTAAGTTAGCACCTAAGCCTGAGCACACAATCCCTAGGCTTGAACTTTGTGGGACTGTGCTAGCTGTAGACATTTCTGATTTCATACTGAGTGAGCTAGACATTCAGATAGATGACACCAAATTCTACACAGTCAGCAAAGTTGTTCTGGGCTACATATATAACCAGACTAAATGTTTCTATGTGTATGTCAGCAACTGTGTATAAAGAATCAGGAAATCATCTAAGCCTGAACAATGGCATTATGTCCCATCTGAAATTAATCCTTCAGATCATGCCACCAGACCAGTGTCTGCAAGTGTCTTTGTGAATTCTTTATGGTTAACAGTTTCTGAATTCCTGCTGGATCATCCAGAAGAAACCACAGCTGATGTCTTCAGTCTTCTAGAATCTGACAAAGATCCAGAAATTCGTCCTGAAGTTAAAACCCTTGTCACCAGAACTGAACAATGACTTGTCTTGGGCTATAAACGCTTTGAACGTTTTTCTAAGTAGATAAGGCTTGTATGCACCATTGCAAGGTTAGTCCATGTTGCACATATTGTCAAGGTTGGCACATGTGCCAAAAGCTTCTTTCTGCAAAGGACATTGCTGAGGGTGAAATTATCATAATACACAGTGTACAACAGGATGTCTTTGGCTCAGAAATTAAATGTATACATGACAAAAGGGACATTCAAAAAAACAGTCCAATTGCTAACCTCAACCCATTAATTGAGAATGATGGCATGCTAAGGGTTGGTGGATGTTTAAACAAGGCTGAGTTGGGAGAGCAAAAACAGAATCCTCTCATTATACCCATTATACCTGCTCGCTATCACATGACCACTCTGCTCATACGGCATTACCATGAAGGGGTTAAGCACCAAGGTAGACACTTCACAGAGGGTGCCATAAGAGCTGCAGGCCTTTGGATTATAGGAGGAAAAAGACAGATTACAGCTACACTGCACAGCTATGTTCAGTGCCGTAAACTAAGAGGTAAAAATCAGCAACAGCAAATGTCAGATTTGCCAGCTGATAGGTTAAGTACTGACCCACCTTTTACTCATGTTGGTCTGGATGTTTTTGGACCATGGATAGTAAAAGCTTGTAGAACTCGAGGTGGCCAAGCAAATAGCAAATGATGGGCAGTGTTGTTCACTTGCATGAGTGTGTGTGCAGTTCACATTGAAGTAATAGAATCTTTGGATGCCTTAAGTTTCATCAATGCTCGAAGACGATTTCTTGCAATCAGAGGACCAGTCAAGACACTAAGGTCTGACTGTGGAACTAATTTTGTTGGAGTCTGTCGAGAGTTACAGCTCAACTCTAGGCCAATCCAAGATCTTTTAGCTGAAAAAGGGTGTACATGGATTTTCAATCCTCCTCATTCTTCCCACATGGGTGGCTCATGGGAGAGAATGATAGGCATCACACGTAAAATACTGGACTCTATGCTTATGGACTTGAACTCCACAAGACTTACCCATGAGATTCTACCTACCTTCCTGGCAGAAGCATCTGCCATAATCAATTCAAGACCACTTGTTCTAGTGTCTACAGATCCACAGACCTCAACTATCCTTACCCCAGCTACTCTGCTTACCCAGAAGTTTGGGTCCGTTCCTGTTCCACCTGGAAACTTTAAAGCAGGAAATCTGTGCTATGACCAGTGGAAGCAAGTACAACACCTCGCCAACTGCTTCTGGAAAGATGGAGTATCTTTTTACTCTGCAAGGACGCAGGAAATGGCAACACCTGAACCCTAACATACAAGTGGGAGATCTTGTTCTGCTCAAGGACCAGTAAGCCAAAAGAATCGAGTGGCCTATGAGACTTACTCTAAAGAGCATTTCAAGTGATGACGGTAAGGTACGCAAGGTGAAGGTGAAAGTTGCAAAACAAGGAACTGTAAAGACTTTCATCAGACCTATCATGGAACTTATTCTGCTTTTGTCCTTTGGAAAATGAACTTGCTTGCTGGATCCTACCTGTGACTTCAAAAAGGAAGTGTCTTGAACTTTAATTGAGGCAACTTGAAGTCTTACTGTCACGGATGTAGTAGGTGAGGACACCAAAAGACAACAAGACAGAAGGGAAAAGACACTAGGCCTCACCGCTAGGGAAGGAAAAGGGTCACCACCTATGAAACCCTGCTCCTGGCCCTAACTCGTATCCGTATGGGCACCTCTCGATTGTAGAGATGCCCATACACAGGAACCTAGAAAACCCTGGTGGCCCTCAGATGCCCTAGACTTAATGACAGGACAGAGACAACCCACTCCTTCCCTGGTGAAGGAACTAGTGGCTCACTGAGGCCTAGTAAACAACAGGGGGGGGGGAATACAAAACACAACAAGCGGAACACTTAACTTCTAAGGATGATGGATGTTCAGGACTTCAACTAGAACCACACTCTAGCTCTTCCAACACCAAATGAAGCTATCCAGAGAAAGGAGTGATGGGTGAAGTCAAACTAAATAGAGGGAGGTAAAGGTCACATAATCCACACCTGAACAGGAAGTGTGGACATACAAGCAGCACACAGACAAAGTGAAACCAAAAGATGCTGTCAGATCACTAATGAGCAGATAATCTTTCAGACCTTCTCAAACCTGTCACCGGTGTGACAGTACCCCCCTTATACGGGTGACCTCCGGGCACCCAGGACCAACCTTATCAGGATGAGCTCTGTGGAATGCTCTCACCAGACGACTAGCATTAACATCGGTCGCTGGAACCCACATCCTTTCCTCTGGTTCGTACCCTCTCCAATGAACGAGATACTGGAGGGATCTCCAGAGAACTCGGGAGTCCACAATCCTGCTGATATGAAATTCCAAATTGCCGTCCATCAAGACTGGAGCGGGAGGCAAGGAGGACAACTCAACAGGTTCAACACATTTCTTTAACAACGATTTATGAAATACATTATGGATTTTTAATGCCTGAGGAAGTTCAAGACAGAAGGCTACAGGGTTAACAATGGCAGTGACCTTATGAGCACCAGAAAATGTACCAAACTGTGGATGGAACCCATATGCCCCAAAAAACTGTGACTTATCAGTTGATTCCTGTCTACGGTTATTTATAGCAAACTCAGCTAACAACAAAAATGAAGACCACTCTTCCTGATTCTCTGAAACAAAATATCTCAAGTAAGTCTCCAGATTCTGATTAGTGCACGCCGTCTGTCCGTTCAACTGAGGATGAAAAGCCGAAGAGAAGGACAATTGTACACCCAGACGAGTACAGAACGCTCTCCAGAATCTGGAAACAAACTGATTCCCTCTATCGGACACCACATCAGAGGGAATGCCATGTAGAGTTTTAGCATTGGGTAGACTAGGTAATGCAATAAAGTGTGCCATTTTACTAAAACGATCGCCAACCACCAGAATCACGGTCTTTCCTGAAGAATTCGGCAAATCCGTGATAAAATCCATGGACAAATGGGTCCGGGATGGGCAATGAAAGCAGAGATCCGGAAGGCCGAGTATGTGTCACCTTAGCACGTGCACGGGTATCACAGGCTGACACATAGTCCTCAATACACTTATGCAACCCCGGCCACCAGAATCTGCGAGAGATGAGATCGATAGTCAATCTGCTCCCAGGGTGCCCAGCAAGCACCGTACAGTGATGTTCCTCGAACACCTTGTGACGTAATTCGGGGGGAAAAACAATTTCCCCTGAGGACAAGAGTCCAGAGCATCCTCCTGTGCCTCCAACACTCTGGCCTCGAGATCAGGATAAAGAGCGGAAATAACTACCCCTTCAGATAAAATGGGACTAGGGTCATTAGACTCACACCCCCAGGAAAGCTATGTGACAAAGCTTCCGCCTTGATGTTCTTAACACCAGGGCGGTTAGTGACGATGAAGTTAAATCTGGTGAAAAACAATGATCATCTGGCCTGCCTTGGGTTCAGTCGCTTAGCCGACTCAAAGTAGACCAGATTCTTGTGATCTGTAATTACCGTAATAGGATGAATTGCTCCTTCCAACCAATGCCACCATTCCTCGAACGCCAACTTAATGGCCAGCAATTCCCTATTACCCACATAATAATTCCTTTCAGCAGTCGAAAGTTTTTTAAGGAAAAATGCACATGAGCGCCATTTACTGGGTGAATGACCCTGCGACAGTATTGCTCCTACCCCAAACTCTGACGCTTCAACATCCAGACACATCCAGTTTCACCAGAATAGGGGCCGAAGCAAAACATTCTTTCACAGCAGAAAAGACCTGTAATGCCGCATCAGACCAGATAGAAATATCAGCACCTTTCCTAGTCATGTCTGTTAAAGGTTTAACCACCGATGAATAGTTCAAGATAAATTTACTGTAGTAGTTGGTAAACCCCAAAAACTTCATAAGCGCTTTCAGATTTTCGGGTCGATCCCAGTCCAACACGGCACGGACCTTCTCGGGATCCATACGAAAACCTGAGGATACGAGCAGGTAATCCACTTGCACTTCCTGTACAGCATATACACACTTTTCCATCTTAGCATACAACTTATTCTCTCTTAGGATCTGTAACACCCACCTGTTTCACATGATCCTGATGAGTCTCCATATTAAGGTATGTCATCAAGGTATACAATGACAAACCTCCCCACCAGATGATGAAAGATGTCATTGACAAAGTGTTGAAAAACCGCAGGAGCATTGGTTAACCCAAAGGGCATGACCAGGTTTTCAAAATGACCCTCAAGGGTATTAAATGCGGTCTTCCACTCATCCCCCTCCTTGATCCTTACCAGATTATATGCCCCCCTCAGATCCAATTTAGAGAACACCTTGGCACCAACAATCTAACTAAACAAATCCGGAATCAAAGGAAGGGGGTAAGGATCACGGACGGTAATACGATTGAGCTCACGGAAGTCCAGACATGGTCTCAGGGTACCATCCTTTTTCTTTACAAAGAAAAATCCAGCAGCCACTAGGGACTTGGATGGTCTAATATGTCCCTTTGCCAAACTCTCAGTGATATACTCTCGCATAGCCTTTCTTTCGGGTTCCGAAAGATTATACAACCGAGATTTGGGCAATTTAGCTCCGGGAATAAGATTGACGGGACAGTCATACTCCCAGTGCGGAGGCAACTCCTGATTACCACTCTCAGAAAACACATCAGAAAATTCAGAAATGAACGAGGGTACAGTTTTAGTGGTACCCATAGAGAACGATGCATTAAGACAGATCCGCAAAACACATACGGACGTCTGAATGGAGCCTTACAGGGGGGTGATCAATGACAGAGGGGTGATCAACCCATATAGACTCCCTAATCACCCCCCTGTCATTGATCACCCCCTGTAAGGCTCCATTCAGACGTCCGCATTTGGATTCCAAACTACTTCTCACGCTTTAGGGCCCCTAAAATGCCAGGGCAGTATAAATACCCCACATGTGACCCCATTTTGGAAAGAAGACACCCCAAGATATTCCGTGAGGGGTATGGTTAGTTCATGTAAAATGTAATTTTTTGTCACAAGTTAGTGGAATATGAGAGTTTGTAAAAAAAACAATATTATTTTCTGCTAACTTGTGACAAAAAAAAAAAACTTCCATGAACTCACTATGCCCATCAGCGAATACCTTAGGGTGTCTGCTTTCCGAAATGGGGTCATTTGTGGGGTGTTTCTGCTGTCTGGGCATTGTAGAACCTCAGGAAACATGACAGGTGCTCAGAAAGTCAGAGCTGCTTTAAAATGCGGAAATTCACATTTTTGTACCATAGTTTGTAAACGCTATAACTTTTGCACAAACCAATAAATATACACTTATTGCATTTTTTTTTAATCAAAGACATGTAGAACAATAAATTTAGAGAAAAATGTATATAGAAATGTAGTTTTATTTGAAAAATATACAACTGAAAGTGAAAAATGTCATTCTTTTGCAAAAATTTTGGTCAATTTCTATTCATAACAAAAAAAGTAAAAATGTCAGCAGCAATGAAATACCACCAAATGAAAGCTCTATTAGTGAGAAGAAAAGGAGGTAAAATTCATTTAGTTGGTAAGTTGTATGACCGAGCAATAAACCGTGAAAGTAGTGTAGTGCAGAATTGTAAAAAGTGGTCTGGTCATTAAGGGGGTTTAAGCTAGGGGAGCTGAGGTGGTTAACATCAAACTTCTTCTTTCACGGTCACCTTAAAGGGGATTTCCGGGATTTTTATATTGATAACCTACAGTATCAACTGGTTGAAGAGAAGGCCTCATTCCGTGTGAGCGCAACCCTGCCTTCATTGTTTACCTGCTCTCTGTCGACAGCGCAGTGATGATCAGATGTAATGACAAGCCGTCCCATTCACTTCAATGGGACAGCTCCATTCTATACACTTAAATGGGAACAAGCCATCCAATAGAAGTGAATGGCACTGCTTGTAGTTACACCAGATCACCTCTACGATGACTACGGCGAGCAGGTCAACAATGAAGGGAAGGCTGCACTCACATAGAGCGTGGCCTTCTCTTCAACCAGCTGATTGGTGAGGGTACCCGGTGTCGGACCCCCGCCAATCAATATTAAAATCCACCAAAAACCCTTTACAATGACATCTACCGAGTATAAATAAAGTGCAGTGACAGCCCATCATACACTGATCGCTGCATACATTTTTATACAGTGATACCAAAAGTACTCCAAAATGTAGTGTTGGCCACAAGCAAGACCAAGTGCCTTCCAGATATTCCTTGCTATACATAACACTAGTCACAGCCTCCCAAACTCAGTGCCTGCCGCATGCCTCATAATTGTATACTACATGTCCCCCACCATATATAATCACTGTAATGTTAATCCCACAATCCCCCAGGAGATGCAGATAAAACTCACAGCTTTCAGAAGAAAAAACATATTGCAAAAATATTTTACATGCAATACAGTATATACTGATTTTCTATTAAAAAAAATAACAAATCTAAAACTGCTCACAAATATGCTAATCATGTAATTATTTCTGTGTTTTTCTTCACAAAATACTTGTAATGTTCTAAGTGTCTCCACTACGGCCGATGGACACCCGTGTGATTGTACCGTAATAATTATGAGAAAGATCTCCTATCAAAACCTTACTGCAGAAATGTAAAATGTGCTTTAATGCATCATCAAAAAATGTTTCTTTCAAACTGGTCATGAAGCCTGACCTAGCCTGTGTCACAGAAAACCTGCTCATTAATTATAAGGCGGACTGATGTGCATTATTTTCCCCCACCATATATAATCACTGTAATGTTTCTCCCATATTCCCCCAGGAGATGCAGATAAAACTCACAGCTTTCAGAAGAAAAAACATATTGCAAAAAGATTTTACATGCAATACAGTATATACTGATTTTCTATTAAAAATGAATCTAAAACTGCTCACAAATATGCTAATCATGTAATTATTTCTGTGTTTTTTTTTCACAAAATACTTGTATTGTTCTGAGTGTCTCCAATACGGGCGATGGACAACCGTGTGAATCTAGCGTAATATTATGAGAAAGAGCTCCTATCAAAACCTTACTGCAGAAATGTAAAATGTGCTTTAATGCATCATCAAAAAATGTTTCTTTTAAACTGATTATGAAGCCTGACCTTGCCTGTGTCACAGGGGAACCTGCTCATTAATTATCAGGCGGACTGATGTGCATTCATGGTATGATCCACAAAATACAAGAAATGGCAGAAAATTACATGTACCAGAAATTCATCCCTGGCCATCCCTGCCTTGTATTCAGTTGTTTAGCCGACTCAAGGTAAGCCATATTTTTGTGATCAGTAATTACCGTAATGGGATGAATTGCTCCTTCCAACCAATGGCACTATTCTTCAAAAGCCAGCTTAATGGCCAGCAATTCCCTATTACCCACGTCATAATTTCTTTCAGCAGTCGAAAGCTTTTTAGAGAAAAAAGGCACATGGGCACCATTTACTAGGTGAAGGACCTTGCGACAAAACTGCTCCCACCCCTAACTCGGATGCGTCAACCTCTACAATGAATGGCTGAGACATGTCTGGTTGCACCAGAATAGGGGCTGAAGCAAAACATTCCTTCACAGCAGAAAAGGCTTATAATGCCGCCTCAGACCAAACAGAGAAATCGACCCCCTTCCTAGTCATGTCAGTTAAAGGTTTAACCACAGTTGAATAGTTCAAGATTAATTATTAGTATTAGTTGGTGAATCCCAAAAACTGCATAAGCGCTTTCAGATTTTCTGGTCAATCTCAGTCCAACACAGCACGGACTTTCTCGGGATCCATACGAAAACCTGAGGGTGAAAGCAGGTAACCCAGGAATTGCACTTCCTGAACAGCAAAAACACATTTTTCCATCTTTGCATACAATTTATTCTCTCTTACAATCTGTAACACCTGTCTCACATGATCCTTATGAGTCTCCATGTCTGGAGAATAAATTACTATGTCATCCAGATATACAACAACAAATCTCCCCACCAGATGATGAAAGATGTAATTTAAAGTGTTGAAAACCGCTGAAGTGTTGTTTAACCCAAAGGGCATGACCAGGTTTTTAAAATGACCCTCAGGGGTATTAAATGTGGTCTTCCACTCATCCCCCTCCCTGATCCTTACTAGATTATATGCCCCCCTCAGATCCAATTTAGAGAACACCTTGGCACTGACAATCTGGCTAAACAAATCCAGAATAAAAGGAAGGGGTAAGGATCATGGACGGAAATATGGTTGAGCTCACGGAAGTCCAGACATGGTCTAAGGCTACCATCTTTTTTTTTTTAAAAGAACAACCCAGCAGCCACTAGGGATTTGGATGGTCTGATATGACCCTTTGCCAAGCTCTCTGTGATATACTCTCGCATAGCCTTTCTTTCGGGCTCCGAAAGATTATACAACTGAGATTTGGGCAGTTTAGCTCCAGGAATAAGATTGATTGAATGATCATACTCCCGATGCGGGGGTAACTCCTGGTTACCCCTCTTGGAAAACACATCAGAAAATTCGGAAATTAACGAGGGTGCAGTTTTAGTGGTGACCATAAAGACGCATTAAGACGATTGTCCATGGAAAAATCATTCCAATCGAGAGTCTCGCTTGCCAGTCGATGGTAGGGTTATGTTTTCTTAACCATGGTAAGCCCAAAACCATTGAAGCAGGCAGACCCTCCAACACATAACACGAGACAGATTCCTGATGGAAATCACCCACTCTTAAATGGATGTCATTTACCACCTGCGACAGGCATTTTGGGGTAAGAGGTGCAGAATCAATTGCAAAGGCAGAAATGCTTCTCTTTAGTGCACTAGTAGTCAACCCATGAATACGAACAAACTGTCCATCAGCAGGTAAAACCCAACCCTACTGTCGATAAATACCTTGATTTCCACAGTTTTAGACTCTAGCGCCACCTCGGCAGACAGGAGAAATCGGTTACTACCAGTAAATTACAAAAGTAGGTTTTCTTTCTCCCCACCCACACCACCAATAGTAATTTGGCGATTAAGCATTTTTATTTTTTTTACACCTTGATGCTGAATGCACGGACAAATATTCACAAAATGTCCCTTCATGCCACAACAAAAATAGACTCCCTTCATATGACCAGAGCTCTTACCAACAGTCACAGGAGTAGCTCCCCCCAAGTGCATAGGCTCCTCACACGTCGTAACCACAGGTGGCTCTTTACCATAAGTGTCAAAGGAAGCCGCCACCTTATTTGACAGTACGTCCTGAGGATGAGGACCCTTAGATCTCCCCTCAGGCGTCTATCCAGATGTACTGCAAGGGACATGACTGCTTCCAATGACTCAGGTTTTTCATGAAAAGCCAACGTGTCCTGCAGCCACTCATATAGACCCTGACAGAACTGGCTATGAAGAGCAGGATCATTCCACTCCGTATCCGTAGCCCATCTCCTAATTTCAGAGCACTAGATCTCCGCTGAGCTTTCTCCCTGTCGTAAACAACTTAACTTGGTCTCAGCCTGAGAGATCTGATCCGAGTCATCATAAATAAGACCCAAGGCTCTAAAACATTCAGGGAGGGACGGTGATCCGGTTGGCAAAGAAAAAGCCCAAGACTGTGCATCATCCTTAGCAAAGAAACGATCATACCCCCACGTTGACACTCATCCCCAGAAGAGTATGGATGGAAGCTTAAAGTACAATTTACACAATTCCCTGAACCGAATGAAATTGTCACTACCCCCAGAAAATCTGTCCGGGAGGGCAACCTTAGGATCAGGGCAGGCCTGGTACCCACCATCGGAACCAATCGCTTGTGGTCTATGAATCTGTAAGACTGTTGGGCAGAGGTCAGCTACCTCCAAAGACAGTCCCTGCAGCTGTTCGACCAGTACAGACATAGGATCCACAGCTGCACTGACCTGAACGAAATGGCGGTTTTTTGATAATGTCATGATCAGTGTGGAGGGGAAACTCCACACTGAACACAGGAGAGAAGGGGAACAGTAACTGGTCCTAGAACCTAGGGAAGAAACATGTCACCTCCTAGACAACCCTAATCCGGGCCCTGACTACCTATCAATATGAATAGACCTTGAAGGTAGGAATATTCATAAGCAGGATACCTAGGCCCTGATTTCCCTATAAGGCCCTGGAATAAGTATAGGACCAGAGAAAACCCATTCTTCCCCAGATGGACGAATGGAAGTCTATATCCAAGGCCAAATACAACAACAGGGAATATAACAAATGCAAACAAACACGACACTTAACGTCTGTAGAGATTGAAGAACTAGAACACCAGAGAGGATCTCACACTAGCTCAGCCAAACCCAAATTAAGCTATCAACCGCATAGTCAGAAGGGTGGGGTGAGACTATAAGGGGTAGAAGTGATGACCACTGAGCAACAGCTGAGAAAAGGGAAATGGTCATTAACCCTATCAACACTGAATCAAGAGAAATCAAGGAGGCTGTTAGATTCCTATACGCTCAGCCAATCTCCTTGATTTCCTGACATCAGTCACCTGAGGGACCGTGAGAGGAGCATTGCTTGGCCTACAATATTCTGCAAGCATATTAGGTGCTCTCCATAATGGAAAAGAGAACTCCCTAGATAACACATATACATTGTTGGACTCGGGTGCCTGTGGCCCACCAGTAAAAAAAAATTGGGGTGCCCACCGTATGGATACATTCAAATATTACCTTCTCACACAGCAGCAAGATGCTACCAGAAGATTGAATATGGCGGTCCCTGCAGCAACTTTGAGAAGGTAGGTTCTGGGGAAAAGAGGATACTGGCTAGCTTTCCTCTATGCCTAGAAGTCATCTCAGCTATCTGATCGTGTCTATAATAATAAACTGGGGAGTTTAATAATCCAACAAGGTTTTTATAAGAACATAGACTGGTTGAGGTGCGTTACATTGAATATATATATGTAGTGCAGTAAGTCTACTGTGTTATGTGTCACTTGTGCAGTGGGTGGGAGACTAGGGTCCCACCTTGCTCAGGTGCCCACCGGGAGGTTCACCTGTACCCCTGTGGGCCAGTCTGTGCCTGCACATATATATTGCCCAGAAACCCAGAGTAGCATACTAATATCTTTCTCTCTCTCTGTGTCTCACATATAACAATTTTCAGGTCAATTGGAGCATATTTTATTCAGACTCAAATCAACATTTTTGAAAAAATATCTGGTTGGGGAGTTGCCACTAACAGTTAAATCAAGAAACAAGTGTGTTTCTGCACTCCCATGCCTGATTCTAATAGATTCTCAGGAGGTGTGAAAGGAGGGATTAAATGTAAAATAGTTAAAGAACCACCTGGCCAATAAAATTAACTGCAGCTAGTGAAATGGGAGCTGTGTGAGGACCTCAGCAAATGGGTGCAGGAAGCGCTTACGCAAGTTAGAACCTACACCACCAAGTGAGGATTCAGTCTTCCTTAGGGATCTGCACATTCTCTAGGCATCACTTGGCATCTTAACTGATGAATAGTGTAGTGTATGTTCAGATTTGATTGGCTTGCAGGCTGAAACCCCAGAAAAAGTTACTGAGATCCCTCAGATTGCCATGCCAAACAAAGAGGAAGTAGGAAAAGTGAAAGTCCATTAAAATGGATACCAGGACCAAATAGCCAAAAAAGGGACTAAAAGGGGATATCATTATGCATTACCCCCGAAGTGATAAACATTATATAGTGACAAGCACATAAAAAATAAATATATTAAAATGAGTGTCAGTGTTCCCCTTACAGGAGTTCAGGTGCTGCAGGTCATGGTGTTTGTAGAGTAGCCACTAAGATGTTAAATCTGCTGTGAATTCCATTGTGAAAAAACTTCCATTTTCCACAGGGTAATCTGCATTCACATCACTACCATGGTCACATTTTTTTACGCAGCTGTTTTCAAATACACTTGAGGATTCGTTTTGAAGAGTATTTTAGCTGTGTTTCCCATTGAAATCAATAATCACTAAAATGGCCTGAGGTATTTTGCATGTTTTGGAAGCGGTTCCTAAGAAGAAAATGACAGCAGTTGAGCTACAGCCAAAGGAACTGAAGAGCAGATTATAGCGAAGTAAACACAAATGGTCCTGAAGAGGAAGCTGATGGTGGTGGGGAGAGAGATTAAGAAGAGAAAGAATGCAAAGGAGAATACACCAACTCAGATAGTTATCCTGTAATATCTCTGGCAGAAGATGAGGAGGAACCTGAAACTATAAAACAGGACAGAAAACTGAAGTTGCACAGAAATAAAACTGTGTGTTTAATGTCTATTTTCCTTGCAGTGGAGCCACTAGGTTGCTATCTTTTGGATTAGTCTCTGTGTGGTGGACAGCTGACCAACAAGGGTCAGAGACAACAGGGAATCAGACAAAACTGTAGAAAGAAAGGTCAGGGTGGACTGAGTACATACGAATCCATAAAGCAGGTTCGTGCTCTGGGCAGCAAAATGTCAACATGGTAATCAGGCACAGGTCAGGCACTGGAGAATCAGATTCAGAAATTAAACATAGGTCAATACACAAGCAAACAAATGGAACAGACCAACTTTGCATGGGCTAGCATGTGGGCTAGCAAGTTCTGGAAGTACCTGTAGGTCACCAGCCATTGGCTGGTTAGGGTAATTTCACACTAGCGTTATTCTTTTCTGGCACTGAGTTCAGTCATAGGGGCTCAATACCGGAAAATAACTGATCAGTTTTATCCCCATGCATTCTGAATGGAGAGAAATCCATTCAGGATGCATCAGGATTAGAGTTGAGCGGACACCTGGATGTTTGGGTTCGAGAAGTTCGGCCGAACTTCCCGAAAATGTTTGGGTTCGGGATCCGAACCCGATCCGAACTTCATCCCGGACCCGAACCCCATTGAAGTCAATGGGGACCCGAACTTTTCGGCACTAAAAAGGCTGTAAAACAGCCCAGGAAAGGGCTAGAGGGCTGCAAAAGGCAGCAACATGTAGGTAAATCCCCTGCAAACAAATGTGGATAGGGAAATGAATTAAAATAAAAATTAAATAAATAAAAATAAACCAAAATCAATTGGAGAGAGGTCCCATAGCAGAGAATCAGGCTTCACGTCACCCACCACTGGAACAGTCCATTTTCATAAATTTAGGCCCAGCACACAGGCAGAGGAGAGAGGTTCCGTAACACAGAATCTGGCTTCATGTCACCAGAGAATCAGTCTTCATGTCATAGCAGAGAATCAGGCTTCACGTCACCCACCACTGTAACAGTCCATTTTCATAAATTTAGGCCCAGCACCCAGGCAGAGGAGAGAGGTCCCGTAACACACAATCTGGCTTCATGTCAGCAGAGAATCAGTCTTCATATCATAGCAGAGAATCAGGCTTCACGTCAGCCACCACTGCAACAGTCCATTGTCATATATTTAGGCCCAGCACCCAGGCAGAGGAGAGAGGTCCCTTAACAGAGAATCTGGCTTCATGTCAGCAGAGAATCAGTCTGCATGTCATAGCAGAGAATCAGGCTTCACGTCACCCACCACTGTAACAGTCCATTTTCATAAATTTAGGCCCAGCACCCAGGCAGAGGAGAGAGGTTCCGTAACACAGAATCTGGCTTCATGTCACCAGAGAATCAGTCTTCATTTCATAGCAGAGAATCAGGCTTCATGTCAGCCACCACTGCAACAGTCCATTTTCATAAATTTAGGCCCAGCACCCAGGTAGATTAGAGAGGTCCCGTAACAGACAATCTGGCTTCATGTCACCAGAGAATCAGTCTTCATGTCATAGCAGAGAATCAGGCTTCACGCCACCCACCACTGTAACAGTCCATTTTCATAAATTTAGGCCCAGCACCCAAGCAGAGGAGAGAGGTCCCGTAACAGACAATCTGGCTTCATGTCAGCAGAGAATCAGTCTGCATGTCATAGCAGAGAATCAGACTTCACGTCACCCACCACTGTAACAGTCCATTGTCATGAATTTAGGCCCTGGCACCCAGGCAGAGGAGAGAGGTCCCGTAACAGACAATCTGGCTTCATGTCAGCAGAGAATCTGTCTGCATGTCATAGCAGAGAATCAGGCTTCACGTCACCCACCACTGTAACAGTCCATTTTCATAAATTTAGGCCCAGCACCCAGGCAGAGGAGAGAGGTCCCATAACAGACAATCTGGCTTCATGTCGGCAGAGAATCAGTCTGCATGTCATAGCAGAGAATCAGGCTTCACGTCACCCAACATTGGAACAGTCCATTGGCATATATTTAGGCCCCGGCACCCAGACAGAGGAGAGGTTCATTCAACTTTGGGTAGCCTCGCAATATAATGGCAAAATGAAAATAAAAATAGGATTGAATGAGGAAGTGCCCTGGAGTCCAATAATATATGGTTAAGGGGAGGTAGTTAATGTCTAATCTGCACAAGGGATGGACAGGTCCTGTGGGATCCATGCCTGGTTTATTTTTATGAACGTCAGCTTGTCCACATTGGCTGTAGACAGGCGGCTGCGTTTGTCTGTAATGACGCCCCCTGCCGTGCTGAATACACGTTCAGACAAAACGCTGGCCGCCGGGCAGGCCAGCACCTCCAAGGCATAAAAGGCTAGCTCTGGCCACGTAGACAATTTAGAGACCCAGAAGTTGAATGGGGCCGAACCATCAGTCAGTAAGTGGAGGGGTGTGCACACGTACTGTTCCACCATGTTAGTGAAATGTTGCCTCCTGCTAACACGTTGCGTATCAGGTGGTGGTGCAGTTAGCTGTGGCGTGTTGACAAAAGTTTTCCACATCTCTGCCATGCTAACCCTGCCCTCAGAGGAGCTGGCCGTGACACAGCTGCCTTGGCGACCTCTTGCTCCTCCTCTGCCTTGGCCTTGGGCTTCCACTTGTTCCCCTGTCACTCTCAGTAGCGCGTCTACCAACGTGCGCTTGTACTCGCGCATCTTCCTATCACGCTCCAGTGCAGGAAGTAAGGTGGGCACATTGTCTTTGTAGCGTGGATCCAGCAGGGTGGCAACCCAGTAGTCCGCACACGTTAAAATGTGGGCAACTCTGCTGTTGTTGCGCAGGCACTGCAGCATGTAGTCGCTCATGTGTGCCAGGCTGCCCAGGGGTAAGGACAAGCTGTCCTCTGTGGGAGGCGTATCGTCATCGTCCTGCCTTTCCCCCCAGCCACGCACCAGTGATGGACCCGAGCTGTGTTGGGTGCCACCCCGCTGTGACCATGCTTCATCCTCATCCTCCTCCACCTCCTCCTCATCCTCGTCCTCCTCGTCCTCCAGTAGTGGGCCCTGGCTGGCCACATTTGTACCTGGCCTCTGCTGTTGCCAAAAACCTCCCTCTGAGTCACTTCGAAGAGACTGGCCTGAAAGTGCTAAAAATGACCCCTCTTCCTCCTCCTCCTCCTCCTGGGCCACCTCCTCTTCCATCATCGCCCTAAGTGTTTTCTCAAGGAGACATAAAAGTGGTATTGTAACGCTGATAACGGCGTCATCGCCACTGGCCATGTTGGTGGAGTACTCGAAACAGCGCAACAGGGCACACAGGTCTCGCATGGAGGCCCAGTCATTGGTGGTGAAGTGGTGCTGTTCTGTAGTGCGACTGACCCGTGCGTGCTGCAGCTGAAACTCCACTATGGCCTGCTGCTGCTCGCACAGTCTGTCCAGCATGTGCAAGGTGGAGTTCCACCTGGTGGGCACGTCGCATATGAGGCGGTGAGCGGGAAGGCCGAAGTTACGCTGTAGCGCAGACAGGCGAGCAGCAGCAGGATGTGAACGCCGAAAGCGCGAACAGACGGCCCGCACTTTATGCAGCAGCTCTGACATGTCGGGGTAGTTGTGAATGAACTTCTGCACCACCAAATTCAGCACATGCGCCAAGCAAGGGATGTGCGTCAAATTGGCTAGTCCCAGAGCTGCAACGAGATTTCGCCCATTATCACACACCACCAGGCCGGGCTTGAGGCTCACCGGCAGCAACCACTCGTCGGTCTGTTGTTCTATACCCCGCCACAACTCCTGTGCGGTGTGGGGCCTGTCCCCCAAACATATGAGTTTCAGAATGGCCTGCTGACGTTTACCCCGGGCTGTGCTGAAGTTGGTGGTGAAGGTGTGTGGCTGACTGGATGAGCAGGTGGAAGAAGAGGAGGAGGAAGCCGAGAAGGAGGAGGTGGCAACAGGAGGCAAAGAATGTTGCCCTGCGATCCTTGGCGGCGGAAGGACGTGCGCCAAACAGCTCTCCGCCTGGGGCCCAGCTGCCACTACATTTACCCAGTGTGCAGTTAGGGAGATATAGCGTCCCTGGCCGTGCTTACTGGTCCACGTATCTGTGGTTAGGTGGACCTTGCCACAGATGGCGTTGCGCAGTGCACACTTGATTTTATTGGATACTTGGTTGTGCAGGGAAGGCACGGCTCTCTTGGAGAAGTAGTGGCGGCTGGGAACAACATACTGTGGGACAGCAAGCGACATGAGCTGTTTGAAGCTGTCTGTGTCCACCAGCCTAAATGACAGCATTTCATAGGCCAGTAGTTTAGAAATGCTGGCATTCAGGGCCAGGGATCGAGGGTGGCTAGGTGGGAATTGACGCTTTCTCTCAAATGTTTGTGAGATGGAGAGCTAAACGTTGCCGTGTGACATGCTTGAGACGCTTGGTGACGGAGGTGGTGGTGGTGGTATATCCCCTGTTTGCTGGGCGGCAGGTGCCAACGTTCCTCCAGAGGCGGAGGAAGAGGCCGAGGCGGCAGCAGCAGAAGAGGCCGAGGCGGCAGCAGCAGCAGAAGAGACCGAGGCGGCAGCAGCAGAAGAGGTAGCAGGGGGAGCCTGAGTGACTTCCTTGTTTTTAAGGTGTTTACTCCACTGCAGTTCATGCTTTGCATGCAGGTGCCTGGTCATGCAGGTTGTGCTAAGGTTCAGAACGTTAATGCCTCGCTTCAGGCTCTAATGGCACAGCGTGCAAACCACTCGGGTCTTGTCGTCAGCACATTGTTTGAAGAAGTGCCATGCCAGGGAACTCCTTGAAGCTGCCTTTGGGGTGCTCGGTCCAAGATGGCGGCAGTCAGTAGCAGGCGGAGTCTCTTGGTGGCGGGTGTTCTGCTTTTGCCCACTGCTCCCTCTTTTGCTACGCTGTTGGCTCGGTCTCACCACTGCCTCTTCCTCCGAACTGTGAAAGTCAGTGGCACGACCTTCATTCCATGTGGGGTCTAGGACCTCATCGTCCCCTGCATCGTCTTCCACCCAGTCTTGATCCCTGACCTCCTGTTCAGTCTGCACACTGCAGAAAGACGCAGCAGTTGGCACCTGTGTTTCGTCATCATCAGAGACATGCTGAGGTGGTATTCCCATGTCCTCATCATCAGGAAACATAAGTGGTTGTGCGTCAGTGCATTCTATGTCTTTCACCGCTGGGGAAGGGCTAGGTGGATGCCCTTGGGAAACCCTGCCAGCAGAGTCTTCAAACAGCATAAGAGACTGCTGCATAACTTGAGGCTGAGACAGTTTCCCTGGTATGCATGGGGGTGATGTGACAGACTGATGGGGTTGGTTTTCAGGCGCCATCTGTGCGCTTTCTGCAGAAGACTGGGTGGGAGATAATGTGAACGTGCTGGATCCACTGTCGGCCACCCAATTGACTAATGCCTGTACCTGCTCAGGCCTTACCATCCTTAGAACGGCATTGGGCCCCACCATATATCGCTGTAAATTCTGGCGGCTACTGGGACCTGAGGTAGTTGGTACACTAGGACGTGTGGATGTGGCAGAACGGCCACGTCCTCTCCCAGCACCAGAGGGTCCACTAACACCACCACGACCATGTCCACGTCCGCGTCCCTTACTAGATGTTTTCCTCATTGTTATGGTTCACCACAAAAACAAAAATATTATTTGGCCCAATGTATTGTATTCAAATTCAGCTGGATATAAATTTGAGGCCTAGTATTTAGGCGCTGGGTGACAGGTATGGGTTTACTGACAGAATTAGACTTGGAAATGCACAGTAGCGGTTGTGTGAAGTTATTCTGAATGACCCTATGTGCACCTTCAATATGATCTACCCTTTTAGGGATAGATTTCAAATAGCTCTGATACAGCAGAAACCACTAAATTTTGAAATTGCTAAATTGGGAATTGTATTTCAACCCAGAACAAGAAATGTGCTTGAACGGACACTAAATAACTCGCCCAGCTACAGCACTAACGACAGATTTAGCTGGATATAAATTTGAGGCCTAGTATTTAGGTGCTGGGTGACAGGTATGGGTTTAGTGACAGAATTAGACTTGGAAATGCACAGTAGCGGGTGTGTGAAGTTATTCTGAATGACCCTATGTGCACCTTCAATATGATCTACCCTTTTAGGGATAGATTTCAAATAGCTCTGATACAGCAGAAACCACTAAATTTTTAAATTGCTAAATTGGGAATTGTATTTCAACCCAGAACAAGAAATGTGCTTGAACGGACACTAAATAACTCGCCCAGCTACAGCAGTAACAACAGATTTAGTTGGATATAAATTTGAGGCCTAGTATTTAGGCGCTGGGTGACAGGTATGGGTTTACTGACAGAATTAGACTTGGAAATGCACAGTAGCGGGTGTGTGAAGTTATTCTGAATGTCCCTATGTACACCTTCAATATGATCTACCCTTTTAGGGATAGATTTCAAATAGCTCTGATACAGCAGAAACCACTAAATTTTTAAATTGCTAAATTGGGAATTGTATTTCAACCCAGAACAAGAAATGTGCTTGAACGGACACTAAATAACTCGCCCAGCAACAGCAGTAACAACAGATTTAGCTGGATATAAATTTGAGGCCTAGTATTTAGGCGCTGGGTGACAGGTATGGGTTAACTGACAGAATTAGACTTGGAAATGCACAGTAGCGGGTGTGTGAAGTTATTCTGAATGTCCCGATGTGCACCTTCAATATGATCTACCCTTTTAGGGATAGATTTCAAATAGCTCTGATACAGCAGAAACCACTAAATTTTTAAATTGCTAAATTGGGAATTGTATTTCAACCCAGAACAAGAAATGTGCTTGAACGGACACTAAATAACTCGCCCAGCTACAGCACTAACGACAGATTTAGCTGGATATAAATTTGAGGCCGAGTATTTAGGCGCTGGGTGACAGGTATGGGTTTACTGACAGAATTAGACTTGGAAATGCACAGTAGCGGGTGTGTGAAGTTATTCTGAATGTCCCTATGTGCACCTTCAATATGATCTACCCTTTTAGGGATAGATTTTAAATAGCTCTGATACAGCAGAAACCACTAAATTTTTAAATTGCTAAATTGGGAATTGTATTTCAACCCAGAACAAGAAATGTGCTTGAACAGACACTAAATAACTCGCCCAGCTATAGCAGTAACAACAGATTTAGCTGGATATAAATTTGAGGCCTAGTATTTAGGCGCTGGGTGACAGGTATGGGTTTACTGACAGAATTAGACTTGGAAATGCACAGTAGCGGGTGTGTGAAGTTATTCTGAATGTCCCTATGTGCACCTTCAATATGATCTACCCTTTTAGGGATAGATTTCAAATAGCTCTGATACAGCAGAAACCACTAAATTTTTTAATTGCTAAATTGGGAAATGTATTTCAACCCAGAACAAGAAATGTGCTTGAACGGACACTAAATAACTCGCCCAGCTACAGCACTAACGACAGATTTAGCTGGATATAAATTTGAGGCCTAGTATTTAGGCGCTGGGTGACAGGTATAGATTTACTGACAGAATTAGACTGGGATATGGCCAAAAAATAACCACACTATTGATGGTTAAATGCACTTGGTGTGACAGCTTGACAAACCACACTACTGAGGGTTAAATGCACTTGGTGACAGGCGCAGCTTGCCCCTGATGTAGTATATGGCCAAAAAATAAACAGACTATTGCTGGTTAAATGCACTTGGTGTGACAGCTTCACCCTGATGTAGGATTTAGCCAAAAAACAACCACACCATTGAGGGTTAAACGCACTTGGTGACAGGCGCAGCTTGCCCCTGATGTAGTATATGGCCAAAAAATAACCAGACTATTGCTGGTTAAATGCACTTGGTGTGACAGCTTCACCCTGATGTAGGAATTAGCCAAAAAACAACCACACCATTGAGGGTTAAATGCACTTGGTCGCAGCTTGTGCTAGCACACCACAAGACACAAAATGGCCGCCGATCACCCCAGTAAAAAGTGACTGACAAACGGTCTGGGCAGCCTAAAAACAGTTAGCAATTGAATTTCAGCAGCTCAATGATGCACAGCTGCAGATCGATCGATTAATCAAGTCCTTTGGAGGAGTTAATCTGCCTAATCTCGCCCTACTGTCGCAGCCGCAACCTCTCCCTATGCTAATCAGAGCAGAGTGACGGGCGGCGCTATGTGACTCCAGCTTAAATAGAGGCTGGGTCACATGGTGCTCTGGCCAATCACAGCCATGCCAATAGTAGGCATGGCTGTGATGGCCTCTTGGGGCAAGTAGTATGACGCTTGTTGATTGGCTGCTTTGCAGCCTTTCAAAAAGTGCCAAGAAAGCGACGAACACCGAACCCGAACCCGGACTTTTACGAAAATGTCCGGGTTCGGGTCCGTGTCACGGACACCCCAAAATTCGGTACGAACCCGAACTATACAGTCCGGGTTCGCTCATCCCTAATCAGGATGTCTTCAGTTCAGTCACTGAACAGCGTTTTCGACGGAGGAAATACCGCAGCATGCTACGGTATTATATCCGTCCAAAATTCCAGATCAGTTGCAGGAATGCAGGCATTAATTTACATTGAAATGTATTAGTGCTGGATCCGGCATTAAAAATACCGCAATGCTGGATCCGTCCTTTTTACCAGACTGGTAAAAATGTGAAAAAAAAATATATCGGATCTGATTCTCCAGATGACATCCGGAGAGATGGATCCGTTCTTTCAATGCATTTGTAAGACGGATCCGCATCCGGAATCCGTCTACAAATGCTGTCCGTTTGCATGCAGACTGCTTGCTGGATCACTCTGCCGCAAGTGTGAAAGTACAAACTGAAAAGAATGGCGTGGTATTAGCAGGAGGTGCTCAAACCCACATGCAGTCATGCATATATATATAAGGGAGCAAATCCTGCACTTGTGGCCCGTTGCTAATGGCGATCCCCAGCAAAAATGCATACGGTGGAGGATGCCCGCAGCGAACCACAAGTACCACAATAGACATCCTACACAAGGTAGCAATTATGTGGATGTGATAATCAATATAACAATATAACAAAATAATAGCAAAGACAGGTGCACTCTGCGGTCTTACTAAACCCTCAAACTGATTTAAAAATTGAGAGATTAGTCAACAGTCTACAGAATAGAGTCGGCCTCATGCTCCTGTAATTTGCCCACTGGCTCCTGGTATTGCCCATACGGCTCAGGTAGGAGAGTGTTAGGTCCCGGGCTACTTGAGAAACCTTGGCATGGTGCCCAGGCTTAAACATGTCCTACACCTACTCACCAGTTACCTCCAGCATGTAGCCATGCTTGCAATGGGAGGAGGGAGGAGTCTGCGAGTCCCACTCAAGACTGGCTGATATGGCCCAGGCCTCACAGGTGCACCTAAATGTGGCCTGTAGATGGAAAACAGGCACCTTTAAATTGGAGTTTATACACCTCCAAGAATCTCTATGTATACAAACTTATTTTGTTATATTGTTATATTGATTATCACACCCACATAATTGCTACCTTGTGTAGGATGTCTATTGTGGTACTTGCGGTTCGCTGCGGGCATCCTCCACCGTATGCATTTTTGCTGGGGATCGCCATTAGCAACGGGCCACAAGTGCAGGATTTGCTCCCCTATATATATATGCATGACTGCATGTGGGTTTGAGCACTTCCTGCTAATACCACGCCATTCTTTTCAGTTTGTATATATAGAGATTCTTGGAGGTGTATAAACTCCAATTTAAAGGAGCCTGTTTTCCATCTACAGGCCACATTTAGGTGCACCTGTGAGGCCTGGGCCATATCAGCTAGTCTTGAGTGGGACTCGCAGACTCCTCCCTCCTCCCATTGCAAGCATGGTTACATGCTGGAGGTAACTGGTGAGTTGTTTGTGAGTCGGCCTCATGCTCCTGTAATTTGCCCACTGGCTCCTGGTATTGCCCATACGGCTCAGGTAGGAGAGTGTTAGGTCCCGGGCTACTTGAGAAACCTTGGCGTGGTGCCCAGGCTTAGACATGTCCTACACCGTAGGACATGTTGACATGTTGACTAATCTCTCAATTTTAAAATCAGTTTGAGGGTTTAGTAAGACCGCAGAGTGCACCTGTCTTTGCTATTATTTTGTTAAAGTGTGAAAGTAGCCTTAGAATTAGGGAACATTCACTGGTTCGGGTCAGAGTATCACAGGTAAGATATATTAAAAACTCTGCAGTGCTCAAGGACATCCAACATGGAAATTCTTCAATAACTTATTTTTTCCAGAATAGAACTATGCATTTCAGGGATGGAACACCTGACATAAGGGGTTTTCCATCCCTAAATGCGCAGTTCTATTCTGGCAAAAAGAAAAGTTATTGAAGAATTTCCGTGTTTTTACTTTATCCTACCTATAATAGAATGGTGTCAGTATAGAAGGTTCGTATGCAATGAATGGCAAAGATACTGGACTTATACAGCCGGAGGGAGACTCTGGGGCCTTTTATATAGCCTTTGAACTGTATTTGTTGCTCTTCCATATAATGATGTGCAAGCAAAAGTCTGAAAAATGCCAAGGTTCCATGTAAGAGATATGGATTTAAAGTGGGCATTAATTGGGTCTGGATTACTAACTACAACTAATCAGATAAACTGTGGCAGTCTTGGTAGAGTCTCAGGATAACAGTTAGAAATCCAGCCATAGTGACAAATTAACAGATGGCAATCTCTCTGCTTCATGCAGATAATAGTGTTGTGTGCACTGGCCTTGTCCCTAGAGGACCCATAGGCATTCCATGTGCAGCCATATGGTGCCTTCAATGATTCTTGTAGTGAATGCCTCCATAATTTGGCATTAAGAAATCTCTGTGTGCCTCTGTATAAAATCTGAGAAACTTTAAAGTAAACTATAGATCTATTAGAGGCTAAGTGTGCAATAATATGGAGTGGCACAGCTGTGCAACATGGCAAGCTGCTTAAAACTGTACAGTTTACATAGCTTGCTGCATTCTCAAGTGTTGCATTACAAGTGCATCTGAGATCTTCAGGAGACTAACTTAGACTAACTTAGAGCTTTTCCACTGTAGCAAAACGTCAGCTGTGTTTTTGGTGGATACTCAGACACTGTGCTTCAAAACAGGTTCTGGCTATTGTCTGATTGCAAATGAGCATAGGTGATTAAGGTGGTAAATTTGTTGTTGGGGGAGGAGCTTTTGTGGGAGTGTGTGTATATATAGCAACAAAATATTAGCTTTCCTAATTATAGCTTGCTGCATTACAAGTGCATCTGAGATATTTAGGAGATACTCATGAGGTAATCTGGAGGTGGATACAATCTAAAAAGTAAGATATGTTTGTTTAAAATCTTTCCCCTCTTTAAAATGGCAGACCTGGTTCTGTGCAGGAATTGTTGTGCTTTTATTTTAGGTTCCACTCTTCGGAGGTTTGGATGCTGTCTGATCTGTAGACAGCTCTCCATAATGCAGCAGGAAATTGCATTTTTGAAATCTGAGATTTGTAAATTAACTGTTAAACAAACTCAGGCTGGGAATGTTGCAATGCCACTGCCACAGAGGCCCCCTAGAAATGGAACATGGGTTACTGCAGGTTCTGGTAGACTGAGAGTCTGTATAATTCATTTGCAGCACTTTCAGAGCGCAAGAGCAACATGGAGGATGGCTCAGGAAAAGTCGGTGAGGAACAATCATCTCCCATGCCTAAAGTATGGCAAGACTGCAGCCAAAGACAAAAAGGATGAGGTGAGGACTGATAGAAAGCAGCTGTTGGTGGGCGATTCTATCATAAGAGTTGTGAAGTTTGAGGAAAATGGTTTTGTGAGATGTCTCCCTGGGGCTACCGCTAGCAGGGATAGACAACATATCCTTAATATTGTTAGGCAAGCAAAGTAGGAAAGGGAGGTGTATGTTATTATCCATCTTGGGACAAATGATCTGGCTTGCAATGAAGTTTCAAAGGAGAAGGAAGCTTTTCACAAACTTGGAAATGCTATACGGGAGGTTGCATCAACTGTTTCATTCTCTGCAGTTTTGCCTGTGCATAACCTTGTTGAAGGTTTGGCTTTGTGTCTCATGTTAGCTCTCGTTAGAATGGAAAAGAACTGTACAAGAAAGATGGTTTGCATCTTTCTCTCAAGGGAACAAATGTCCTCCGTGAACAGTTCAAAGTATTTGCTAAGGAGCATTTAAAGTAGGAAAGGGGGCAAAAGAGTGACAATCTAGCAGTCCAACTGCCCCCCCGAACAATACCAGAAGATGCCAGTAGCACATAGGTTAAAAAATGACAAGCTCAGAGTCTTGTCTACAAATGTTCGCAGTTTAGGGAATAAGATCAATGAACTTGAGTCTATAATGGCATCTGAGAATATAGATTTAGTGGCTGTTACTGAGACATGGTTCAATGGGAGTAATGACTGGGAAATAACAATATCAGGGTTCTCTATATATAGAAAAGACAGAGAAGGCAAGAAAGGGGTAGGGGTTGCCCTGTATGTGAAAGATAGCATAAAATCTAATTTAATACAAGTTAGCGAGACCAATTTAGAGTCAGTTTGGGTTACCTTGCAGCTTGATAATCATAAGGTAACTCGTGTAGGTGTGATCTATAGACCACCTAGCCAAGTCAAATAATTAGATGATCTACTAGTTGAGGAAATAGCTAAAATGACATTGAAAGAGGAAGTTATTATTATGGGAGACTTTATCTCTTCTTCCTGATGTAAACTGATGTAAACTGGAAAAACCAAAATAGCTACTTCTGCCAGTAGTACAGATATTCTAAATCCCCTACTAGGATTATCTCTACAGCAAGTAGTTGAGGAGCCAACCCGGAAGGAGGCCATTTTAGATTTAGTATTCACAAATAGGAATTTGGTATCTGATATTACTGTAGGGGAAAGCTTGGTGTCTAGTGATCACCAGTAGGGATGAGCGAACTCGAACTGTATAGTTCGGGTTCGTACCGAATTTTGGGGTGTCCGTGACACGGACCCGAACCCGGACATTTTCAGTAAAAGTCCGGGTTCGGGTTCGGTGTTCGTCGCTTTCTTGGCGCTTTTGTGACGCTTTCTTGGCGCTTTTTGAAAGGCTGCAAAGCAGCCAATCAACAAGCGTCATACTACTTGCCCCAAGAGGCCGTCACAGCCATGCCTACTATTGGCATGGCTGTGATTGGCCAGAGCACCATGTGACCCAGCCTCTATTTAAGCTGGAGTCACATAGCGCCGCCCGTCACTCTGCTCTGATTAGCGTAGGGAGAGGTTGCGGCTGCGACAGTAGGGCGAGATTAGGCAGATTAACTCCTCCAAAGGACTTGATTAATCGATCGATCTGCAGCTGTGCATCATTGAGCTGCTGAAATTCAATTGCTCACTGTTTTTAGGCTGCCCAGACCGTTTGTCAGTCACTTTTTTCTGGGGTGATCGGCGGCCATTTTGTGTCTTGTGCGGTGCTGCGACCAAGTGCATCCAAGCTGCGACCAAGTGCATTTAACCCTCAATGGTGTGGTTGTTTTTTGGCTAAAGCCTACATCAGGGTGAAGCTGTCACACCAAGTGCATTTAACCAGCAATAGTCTGTTTATTTTTTGGCTATATACTACATCAGGGGCAAGCTGCGCCTGTCACCAAGTGCATTTAACCCTCAATGGTGTGGTTGTTTTTTGGCTAAAGCCTACATCAGGGTGAAGCTGTCACACCAAGTGCATTTAACCAGCAATAGTCTGTTCATTTTTTGGCCATATACTAAATCAGGGGCAAGTTGCGCCCGTCACCAAGTGCATTTAACCCTCAGTAGTGTGGTTGGTCAAGCTGTGACACCAAGTGCATTTAACCAGCAATAGTCTGTTCATTTTTTGGCCATATACTACATCAGGGGCAAGCTGCGCCTGTCACCAAGTGCATTTAACCCTCAGTAGTGTGGTTTGTCAAGCTGTCACACCAAGTGCATTTAACCAGCAATAGTCTGTTCATTTTTTGGCCATATACTACATCAGGGGCAAGCTGCGCCTGTCACCAAGTGCATTTAACCCTCAATGGTGTGGTTGTTTTTTGGCTAAAGCCTACATCAGGGTGAAGCTGTCACACCAAGTGCATTTAACCAGCAATAGTCTGTTCATTTTTTGGCCATATACTACATCAGGGGCAAGCTGCGCCCGTCACCAAGTGCATTTAACCCTCAGTAGTGTGGTTGGTCAAGCTGTCACACCAAGTGCATTTAACCAGCAATAGTGTGGTTATTTTTTGGCCATATCCCAGTCTAATTCTGTCACTAAATCCATACCGGTCACCCAGCGCCTAAATACTAGGCCTCAAATTTATATCCCGCTAAATCTGTCGTTACCGCTGTACTGTTGTGGATGGGCAAGTTATTTAGTGTCCGTCAAAGCACATTTTTTGTTCTGGGTTGAAATACAATTCCCAATTTAGCAATTTCATAATTTAGTGGTTTCTGCTATATCAGAGCTATTTGAAATCTATCCCTAAAAGGGTATATAATATTCAAGGTGCACATAGGGTCATTCAGAATAACTTCACACACACGCTACTGTGCATTTCCAAGTCTAATTCTGTTAGTAAATCCATACCGGTCACCCAGCGCCTAAATACTAGGCCTCAAATTTATATCCCGCTAAATCTGTCGTTACCGCTGTCCTGTTGTGGATGGGCAAGTTATTTAGTGTCCGTCAAAGCACATTTTTTGTTCTGGGTTGAAATACAATTCCCAATTTAGCAATTTCATAATTTAGTGGTTTCTGCTATATCAGAGCTATTTGAAATCTATCCCTAAAAGGGTATATAATATTCAAGGTGCACATAGGGTCATTCAGAATAACTTCACACACACGCTACTGTGCATTTCCAAGTCTAATTCTGTTAGTAAATCCATACCGGTCACCCAGCGCCTAAATACTAGGCCTCAAATTTATATCCCGCTAAATCTGTCGTTACCGCTGTCCTGTTGTGGATGGGCAAGTTATTTAGTGTCCGTCAAAGCACATTTTTTGTTCTGGGTTGAAATACAATTCCCAATTTAGCAATTTCATAATTTAGTGGTTTCTGCTATATCAGAGCTATTTGAAATCTATCCCTAAAAGGGTATATAATATTCAAGGTGCACATAGGGTCATTCAGAATAACTTCACACACACGCTACTGTGCATTTCCAAGTCTAATTCTGTCACTAAATCCATACCGGTCACCCAGCGCCTAAATACTAGGCCTCAAATTTATATCCCGCTAAATCTGTCGTTACCGCTGTACTGTTGTGGATGGGCAAGTTATTTAGTGTCCGTCAAAGCACATTTTTTGTTCTGGGTTGAAATACAATTCCCAATTTAGCAATTTCATAATTTAGTGGTTTCTGCTATATCAGAGCTATTTGAAATCTATCCCTAAAAGGGTATATAATATTCAAGGTGCACATAGGGTCATTCAGAATAACTTCACACACACGCTACTGTGCATTTCCAAGTCTAATTCTGTCACTAAATCCATACCGGTCACCCAGCGCCTAAATACTAGGCCTCAAATTTATATCCCGCTAAATCTGTCGTTACCGCTGTCCTGTTGTGGATGGGCAAGTTATTTAGTGTCCGTCAAAGCACATTTTTTGTTCTGGGTTGAAATACAATTCCCAATTTAGCAATTTCATAATTTAGTGGTTTCTGCTATATCAGAGCTATTTGAAATCTATCCCTAAAAGGGTATATAATATTCAAGGTGCACATAGGGTCATTCAGAATAACTTCACACACACGCTACTGTGCATTTCCAAGTCTAATTCTGTCACTAAATCCATACCGGTCACCCAGCGCCTAAATACTAGGCCTCAAATTTATATCCCGCTAAATCTGTCGTTACCGCTGTACTGTTGTGGCTGGGCAAGTTATTTAGTGTCCGTTCAAAGCACATTTTTTGTTCAGGGTTGAAATACAATTCCCAATTTAGCAATTTCATAATTTAGTGGTTTCTGCTATATCAGAGCTATTTGAAATCTATCCCTAAAAGGGTATATAATATTCAAGGTGCACATAGGGTCATTCAGAATAACTTCACACACACGCTACTGTGCATTTCCAAGTCTAATTCTGTCACTAAATCCATACCGGTCACCCAGCGCCTAAATACTAGGCCTCAAATTTATATCCCGCTAAATCTGTCGTTACCGCTGTACTGTTGTGGATGGGCAAGTTATTTAGTGTCCGTCAAAGCACATTTTTTGTTCTGGGTTGAAATACAATTCCCAATTTAGCAATTTCATAATTTAGTGGTTTCTGCTATATCAGAGCTATTTGAAATCTATCCCTAAAAGGGTATATAATATTCAAGGTGCACATAGGGTCATTCAGAATAACTTCACACACACGCTACTGTGCATTTCCAAGTCTAATTCTGTCACTAAATCCATACCGGTCACCCAGCGCCTAAATACTAGGCCTCAAATTTATATCCCGCTAAATCTGTCGTTACCGCTGTCCTGTTGTGGATGGGCAAGTTATTTAGTGTCCGTCAAAGCACATTTTTTGTTCTGGGTTGAAATACAATTCCCAATTTAGCAATTTCATAATTTAGTGGTTTCTGCTATATCAGAGCTATTTGAAATCTATCCCTAAAAGGGTATATAATATTCAAGGTGCACATAGGGTCATTCAGAATAACTTCACACACACGCTACTGTGCATTTCCAAGTCTAATTCTGTTAGTAAATCCATACCGGTCACCCAGCGCCTAAATACTAGGCCTCAAATTTATATCCCGCTAAATCTGTCGTTACCGCTGTACTGTTGTGGCTGGGCAAGTTATTTAGTGTCCGTTAAAGCACATTTTTTGTTCAGGGTTGAAATACAATTCCCAATTTAGCAATTTCATAATTTAGTGGTTTCTGCTATATCAGAGCTATTTGAAATCTATCCCTAAAAGGGTATATAATATTCAAGGTGCACATAGGGTCATTCAGAATAACTTCACACACACGCTACTGTGCATTTCCAAGTCTAATTCTGTTAATAAATCCATACCGGTCAGCCAGCGCCTAAATACTAGGCCTCAAATTTATATCCCGCTAAATCTGTCGTTACCGCTGTCCTGTTGTGGATGGGCAAGTTATTTAGTGTCCGTCAAAGCACAATTTTTGTTCTGGGTTGAAATACAATTCCCAATTTAGCAATTTCATAATTTAGTGGTTTCTGCTATATCAGAGCTATTTGAAATCTATCCCTAAAAGGGTATATAATATTCAAGGTGCACATAGGGTCATTCAGAATAACTTCACACACACGCTACTGTGCATTTCCAAGTCTAATTCTGTTAGTAAATCCATACCGGTCACCCAGCGCCTAAATACTAGGCCTCAAATTTATATCCCGCTGAATTTGAATACAATACATTGGGCCAAATAATATTTTTGTTGTTGTGGTGAACCATAACAATGAGGAAAACATCTAGTAAGGGACGCGGACGTGGACATGGTCGTGGTGGTGTTAGTGGACCCTCTGGTGCTGGGAGAGGACGTGGCCGTTCTGCCACATCCACACGTCCTAGTGTACCAACTACCTCAGGTCCCAGTAGCCGCCAGAATTTACAGCGATATATGGTGGGGCCCAATGCCTGTTCTAAGGATGGTAAGGCCTGAGCAGGTACAGGCATTAGTCAATTGGGTGGCCGACAGTGGATCCAGCACGTTCACATTATCTCCCACCCAGTCTTCTGCAGAAAGCTCACAGATGGCGCCTGAAAACCAACCCCATCAGTCTGTCACATCACCCCCATGCATATCAGGGAAACTGTCTGAGCCTCAAGTTATGCAGCAGTCTCTTATGCTGTTTGAAGACTCTGCTGGCAGGGTTTCCTAAGGGCATCCACCTAGCCCTTCCCCAGCGGTGGAAGACATAGACTGCACTGACGCACAACCACTTATGTTTCCTGATGATGAGGACATGGGAATACCACCTCAGCATGTCTCTGATGATGACGAAACACAGGTGCCAACTGCTGCGTCTTTCTGCAGTGTGCAGACTGAACAGGAGGTCAGGGATCAAGACTGGGTGGAAGACGATGCAGGGGACGATGAGGTCCTAGACCCCACATGGAATGAAGGTCGTGCCACTGACTTTCACAGTTCGGAGGAAGAGGCAGTGGTGAGACCGAGCCAACAGCGTAGCAAAAGAGGGAGCAGTGGGCAAAAGCAGAACACCCGCCGCCAAGAGACTCCGCCTGCTACTGACCGCCGCCATCTGGGACCGAGCACCCCAAAGGCAGCTTCAAGGAGTTCCCTGGCATGGCACTTCTTCAAACAATGTGCTGACGACAAGACCCGAGTGGTTTGCACGCTGTGCCATCAGAGCCTGAAGCGAGGCATTAACGTTCTGAACCTGAGCACAACCTGCATGACCAGGCACCTGCATGCAAAGCATGAACTGCAGTGGAGTAAACACCTTAAAACCAAGGAAGTCACTCAGGCTCCCCCTGCTACCTCTTCTGCTGCTGCCGCCTCGGCCTCTTCTGCTGCTGCCGCCTCGGCCTCTTCCTCCGCCTCTGGAGGAACGTTGGCACCTGCCGCCCAGCAAACAGGGGATGTACCACCAACCACCACCACCTCCGTCACCAAGCGTCTCAACCATGTCACACGGCAGCGTTCAGCTCTCCATCTCACAAACATTTGAGAGAAAGCGTAAATTCCCACCTAGCCACCCTCGATCCCTGGCCCTGAATGCCAGCATTTCTAAACTACTGGCCTATGAAATGCTGTCATTTAGGCTGGTGGACACAGACAGCTTCAAACAGCTCATGTCGCTTGCTGTCCCACAGTATGTTGTTCCCAGCCGCCACTACTTCTCCAAGAGAGCCGTGCCTTCCCTGCACAACCAAGTATCCGATAAAATCAAGTGTGCACTGCGCAACGCCATCTGTGGCAAGGTCCACCTAACCACAGATACGTGGACCAGTAAGCACGGCCAGGGACGCTATATCTCCCTAACTGCACACTGGGTAAATGTAGTGGCAGCTGGGCCCCAGGCGGAGAGCTGTTTGGCGCACGTCCTTCCGCCGCCAAGGATCGCAGGGCAACATTCTTTGCCTCCTGTTGCCACCTCCTCCTTCTCGGCTTCCTCCTCCTCTTCTTCCACCTGCTCATCCAGTCAGCCACACACCTTCACCACCAACTTCAGCACAGCCCGGGGTAAACGTCAGCAGGCCATTCTGAAACTCATATGTTTGGGGGACAGGCCCCACACCGCACAGGAGTTGTGGCGGGGTATAGAACAACAGACCGACGAGTGGTTGCTGCCGGTGAGCCTCAAGCCCGGCCTGGTGGTGTGTGATAATGGGCGAAATCTCGTTGCAGCTCTGGGACTAGCCAATTTGACGCACATCCCTTGCTTGGCGCATGTGCTGAATTTGGTGGTGCAGAAGTTCATTCACAACTACCCCGACATGTCAGAGCTGCTGCATAAAGTGCGGGCCGTCTGTTCGCGCTTCCGGCGTTCACATCCTGCTGCTGCTCGCCTGTCTGCGCTACAGCGTAACTTCGGCCTTCCCGCTCACCGCCTCATATGCGACGTGCCCACCAGGTGGAACTCCACCTTGCACATGCTGGACAGACTGTGCGAGCAGCAGCAGGCCATAGTGGAGTTTCAGCTGCAGCACGCACGGGTCAGTCGCACTACAGAACAGCACCACTTCACCACCAATGACTGGGCCTCCATGCGAGACCTGTGTGCCCTGTTGCGCTGTTTCGAGTACTCCACCAACATGGCCAGTGGCGATGACGCCGTTATCAGCGTTACAATACCACTTCTATGTCTCCTTGAGAAAACACTTAGGGCGATGATGGAAGAGGAGGTGGCCCAGGAGGAGGAGGAGGAAGAGGGGTCATTTTTAGCACTTTCAGGCCAGTCTCTTCGAAGTGACTCAGAGGGAGGTTTTTGGCAACAGCAGAGGCCAGGTACAAATGTGGCCAGCCTAGGGCCCACTACTGGAGGACGAGGAGGACGAGGATGAGGAGGAGGTGGAGGAGGATGAGGATGAAGCATGGTCACAGCGGGGTGGCACCCAACGCAGCTCAGGTCCATCACTGGTGCGTGGCTGGGGGGAAAGGCAGGACGATGACGATACGCCTCCCACAGAGGACAGCTTGTCCTTACCCCTGGGCAGCCTGGCACACATGAGCGACTACATGCTGCAGTGCCTGCGCAACGACAGCAGAGTTGCCCACATTTTAACCTGTGCGGACTACTGGGTTGCCACCCTGCTGGATCCACGCTACAAAGACAATGTGCCCACCTTACTTCCTGCACTGGAGCGTGATAGGAAGATGCGCGAGTACAAGCGCACGTTGGTAGACGCGCTACTGAGAGCATTCCCAAATGTCACAGGGGAACAAGTGGAAGCCCAAGGCCAAGGCAGAGGAGGAGCAAGAGGTCGCCAAGGCAGCTGTGTCACGGCCAGCTCCTCTGAGGGCAGGGTTAGCATGGCAGAGATGTGGAAAACTTTTGTCAACACGCCACAGCTAACTGCACCACCACCTGATACGCAACGTGTTAGCAGGAGGCAACATTTCACTAACATGGTGGAACAGTACATGTGCACACCCCTCCACGTACTGACTGATGGTTCGGCCCCATTCAACTTCTGGGTCTCTAAATTGTCCACGTGGCCAGAGCTAGCCTTTTATGCCTTGGAGGTGCTGGCCTGCCCGGCGGCCAGCGTTTTGTCTGAACGTGTATTCAGCACGGCAGGGGGCGTCATTACAGACAAACGCAGCCGCCTGTCTACAGCCAATGTGGACAAGCTGACGTTCATAAAAATGAACCAGGCATGGATCCCACAGGACCTGTCCGTCCCTTGTCCAGATTAGACATTAACTACCTCCCCTTAACCATATATTATTGGACTCCAGGGCACTTCCTCATTCAATCCTATTTTTATTTTCATTTTACCATTATATTGCGAGGCTACCCAAAGTTGAATGAACCTCTCCTCTGTCTGGGTGCCAGGGCCTAGATATATGCCAATGGACTGTTCCAATGTTGGGTGACGTGAAGCCTGATTCTCTGCTATGACATGCAGACTAATTTTCTGCTGACATGAAGCCAGATCCTCTGTTACGGGACCTCTCTCCTCTGCCTGGGTGCTGGGCCTAAATATCTGACAATGGACTGTTGCATTGGTGGCTGACGTGAAGCCTGATTCTCTGCTATGACATGCAGACTAATTATCTGCTGACATGAAGCCAGATTGTCTGTTACGGGACCTCTCTCCTCTGCCTGGGTGCTGGGCCTAAATTTATGAAAATGGACTCTTACAGTGGTGGGTGACGTGAAGCCTGATTCTCTGCTATGACATGAAGACTGATTCTCTGCTGACATGAAGCCAGATTGTTTGTTACGGGACCTCTCTCCTCTGCCTGGGTGCTGGGCCTAAATTTATGAAAATGGACTCTTACAGTGGTGGGTGACGTGAAGCCTGATTCTCTGCTATGACATGCAGACTAATTATCTGCTGACATGAAGCCAGATTGTCTGTTACGGGACCTCTCTCCTCTGCCTGGGTGCTGGACCTAAATTTATGAAAATGGACTCTTACAGTGGTGGGTGACGTGAAGCCTGATTCTCTGCTATGACATGAAGACTGATTCTCTGCTGACATGAAGCCAGATTGTTTGTTACGGGACCTCTCTCCTCTGCCTGGGTGCTGGGCCTAAATTTATGAAAATGGACTCTTACAGTGGTGGGTGACGTGAAGCCTGATTCTCTGCTATGACATGAAGACTGATTCTCTGCTGACATGAAGCCAGATTGTCTGTTACGGGACCTCTCTCCTCTGCCTGGGTGCTGGGCCTAAATATATGCCAATGGACTGTTGCAGTGGTGGCTGACGTGAAGCCTCATTCTCTGCTATGACATGCAGACTAATTCTCTGCTGACATGAAGCCAGATTGTCTGTTACGGGACCTCTCTCCTCTGCCTGGTTGCTGGGCCTAAATTTATGAAAATGGACTCTTACAGTGGTGGGTGACGTGAAGCCTGATTCTCTGCTATGATATGAAGACTGATTCTCTGCTGACATGAAGCCAGATTGTCTGTTACGGGACCTCTCTCCTCTGCCTGGGTGCTGGGCCTAAATTTATGAAAATGGACTCTTACAGTGGTGGGTGACGTGAAGCCTGATTCTCTGCTATGACATGAAGACTGATTCTCTGCTATGACATGAAGACTGATTCTCTGCTGACATGAAGCCAGATTGTCTGTTACGGGACCTCTCTCCTCTGCCTGGGTGCTGGGCCTAAATTTATGACAATGGACTGTTGCAGTGGTGGCTGACGTGAAGCCTGATTCTCTGCTATAACATGCAGACTGATTCTCTGCTGACATGAAGCCAGATCCTCTGTTACGGGACCTCTCTCCTCTGCCTGGGTGCTGGGCCTAAATTTATGAAAATGGACTGTTGCAGTGGTGGGTGACGTGAAGCCTGATTCTCTGCTATGATATGAAGACTGATTCTCTGCTGACATGAAGCCAGATCCTCTGTTACGGGACCTCTCTCCTCTGCCTGGGTGCTGGGCCTAAATATCTGACAATGGACTGTTGCATTGGTGGCTGACGTGAAGCCTGATTCTCTGCTATGACATGCAGACTGATTCTCTGCTGACATGAAGCCAGATTGTCTGTTACGGGACCTCTCTCCTCTGCCTGGGTGCTGGGCCTAAATGTATGACAATGGACTGTTGCAGTGGTGGCTGACGTGAAGCCTGATTCTCTGCTATGACATGCAGACTGATTCTCTGCTGACATGAAGCCAGATCCTCTGTTACGGGACCTCTCTCCTCTGCCTGGGTGCTGGGCCTAAATTTATGAAAATGGACTGTTGCAGTGGTGGGTGACGTGAAGCCTGATTCTCTGCTATGATATGAAGACTGATTCTCTGCTGACATGAAGCCAGATCCTCTGTTAAGGGACCTCTCTCCTCTGCCTGGGTGCTGGGCCTAAATATCTGACAATGGACTGTTGCATTTGTGGCTGACGTGAAGCCTGATTCTCTGCTATGACATGCAGACTAATTCTCTGCTGACATGAAGCCAGATTGTCTGTTACGGGACCTCTCTCCTCTGCCTGGGTGCTGGGCCTAAATATCTGACAATGGACTGTTGCATTGGTGGCTGACGTGAAGCCTGATTCTCTGCTATGACATGAAGACTGATTCTCTGCTGACATGAAGCCAGATTGTCTGTTACGGGACCTCTCTCCTCTGCCTGGGTGCTGGGCCTAAATTTATGAAAATGGACTCTTACAGTGGTGGGTGACGTGAAGCCTGATTCTCTGCTATGACATGAAGACTGATTCTCTGCTATGACATGCAGACTGATTCTCTGCTGACATGAAGCCAGATCCTCTGTTACGGGACCTCTCTCCTCTGCCTGGGTGCTGGGCCTAAATATCTGACAATGGACTGTTGCATTGGTGGCTGACGTGAAGCCTGATTCTCTGCTATGACATGCAGACTAATTCTCTGCTGACATGAAGCCAGATTGTTTGTTACGGGACCTCTCTCCTCTGCCTGGGTGCTGGGCCTAAATTTATGAAAATGGACTCTTACAGTGGTGTGTGACGTGAAGCCTGATTCTCTGCTATGACATGCAGACTAATTATCAGCTGACATGAAGCCAGATCCTCTGTTACGGGACCTCTCTCCTCTGCCTGGGTGCTGGGCCTAAATTTATGAAAATGGACTCTTACAGTGGTGGGTGACGTGAAGCCTGATTCTCTGCTATGACATGAAGACTGATTCTCTGCTGACATGAATCCAGATTGTTTGTTACGGGACCTCTCTCCTCTGCCTGGGTGCTGGGCCTAAATTTATGAAAATGGACTCTTACAGTGGTGGTTGACGTGAAGCCTGATTCTCTGCTATGACATGAAGACTGATTCTCTGCTGACATGAAGCCAGATTGTCTGTTACGGGACCTCTCTCCTCTGCCTGGGTGCTGGGCCTAAATTTATGAAAATGGACTCTTACAGTGGTGGGTGACGTGAAGCCTGATTCTCTGCTATGACATGAAGACTGATTCTCTGCTATGACATGCAGACTGATTCTCTGCTGACATGAAGCCAGATCCTCTGTTACGGGACCTCTCTCCTCTGCCTGGGTGCTGGGCCTAAATATCTGACAATGGACTGTTGCATTGGTGGCTGACGTGAAGCCTGATTCTCTGCTATGACATGCAGACTAATTCTCTGCTGACATGAAGCCAGATTGTTTGTTACGGGACCTCTCTCCTCTGCCTGGGTGCTGGGCCTAAATTTATGAAAATGGACTCTTACAGTGGTGTGTGACCTGAAGCCTGATTCTCTGCTATGACATGCAGACTAATTATCAGCTGACATGAAGCCAGATCCTCTGTTACGGGACCTCTCTCCTCTGCCTGGGTGCTGGGCCTAAATTTATGAAAATGGACTCTTACAGTGGTGGGTGACGTGAAGCCTGATTCTCTGCTATGACATGAAGACTGATTCTCTGCTGACATGAAGCCAGATTGTTTGTTACGGGACCTCTCTCCTCTGCCTGGGTGCTGGGCCTAAATTTATGACAATGGACTGTTGCAGTGGTGGCTGACGTGAAGCCTGATTCTCTGCTATGACATGCAGACTGATTCTCTGCTGACATGAAGCCAGATCCTCTGTTACGGGACCTCTCTCCTCTGCCTGGGTGCTGGGCCTAAATTTATGAAAATGGACTGTTGCAGTGGTGGGTGACGTGAAGCCTGATTCTCTGCTATGATATGAAGACTGATTCTCTGCTGACATGAAGCCAGATCCTCTGTTAAGGGACCTCTCTCCTCTGCCTGGGTGCTGGGCCTAAATATCTGACAATGGACTGTTGCATTTGTGGCTGACGTGAAGCCTGATTCTCTGCTATGACATGCAGACTAATTCTCTGCTGACATGAAGCCAGATTGTCTGTTACGGGACCTCTCTCCTCTGCCTGGGTGCTGGGCCTAAATATCTGACAATGGACTGTTGCATTGGTGGCTGACGTGAAGCCTGATTCTCTGCTATGACATGAAGACTGATTCTCTGCTGACATGAAGCCAGATTGTCTGTTACGGGACCTCTCTCCTCTGCCTGGGTGCTGGGCCTAAATTTATGAAAATGGACTCTTACAGTAGTGGGTGACGTGAAGCCTGATTCTCTGCTATGACATGAAGACTGATTCTCTGCTATGACATGCAGACTGATTCTCTGCTGACATGAAGCCAGATCCTCTGTTACGGGACCTCTCTCCTCTGCCTGGGTGCTGGGCCTAAATTTATGAAAATGGACTGTTGCAGTGGTGGGTGACGTGAAGCCTGATTCTCTGCTATGATATGAAGACTGATTCTCTGCTGACATGAAGCCAGATCCTCTGTTAAGGGACCTCTCTCCTCTGCCTGGGTGCTGGGCCTAAATATCTGACAATGGACTGTTGCATTTGTGGCTGACGTGAAGCCTGATTCTCTGCTATGACATGCAGACTAATTCTCTGCTGACATGAAGCCAGATTGTCTGTTACGGGACCTCTCTCCTCTGCCTGGGTGCTGGGCCTAAATATCTGACAATGGACTGTTGCATTGGTGGCTGACGTGAAGCCTGATTCTCTGCTATGACATGAAGACTGATTCTCTGCTGACATGAAGCCAGATTGTCTGTTACGGGACCTCTCTCCTCTGCCTGGGTGCTGGGCCTAAATTTATGAAAATGGACTCTTACAGTAGTGGGTGACGTGAAGCCTGATTCTCTGCTATGACATGAAGACTGATTCTCTGCTATGACATGCAGACTGATTCTCTGCTGACATGAAGCCAGATCCTCTGTTACGGGACCTCTCTCCTCTGCCTGGGTGCTGGGCCTAAATATCTGACAATGGACTGTTGCATTGGTGGCTGACGTGAAGCCTGATTCTCTGCTATGACATGCAGACTAATTCTCTGCTGACATGAAGCCAGATTGTCTGTTACGGGACCTCTCTCCTCTGCCTGGGTGCTGGGCCTAAATTTTTGACAATGGACTGTTGCAGTGGTGGCTGACGTGAAGCCTGATTCTCTGCTATGACATGCAGACTGATTCTCTGCTGACATGAAGCCAGATCCTCTGTTACGGGACCTCTCTCCTCTGCCTGGGTGCTGGGCCTAAATTTATGAAAATGGACTGTTGCAGTGGTGGGTGACGTGAAGCCTGATTCTCTGCTATGATATGAAGACTGATTCTCTGCTGACATGAAGCCAGATTCTCTGTTACGGGACCTCACTCCTCTGCCTGGGTGCCGGGGCCTAAATATCTGAGAATGGACTGTTCCAGTGGTGGGTGACGGGAAGCCAGATTCTCTGCTATGGAACCTCTCTCCAATTGATTTTGGTTAATTTTTATTTATTTAATTTTTATTTTAATTCATTTCCCTATCCACATTTGTTTGCAGGGGATTTACCTACATGTTGCTGCCTTTTGCAGCCCTCTAGCCCTTTCCTGGGCTGTTTTACAGCCTTTTTAGTGCCGAAAAGTTCGGGTCCCCATTGACTTCAATGGGGTTCGGGTTCGGGACGAAGTTCGGATCGGGTTCGGATCCCGAACCCGAACATTTTCGGGAAGTTCGGCCGAACTTCTCGAACCCGAACATCCAGGTGTTCGCTCAACTCTAATCACCAGTCATTGTGGTTTACTATAAGTACAGTGACTGAGTCACACCACACAAAAACAAAAGTTTTGGATTTTAGAAAAACTGACTTTTCTAAAATTAGATTAGAGGTATACAAGTCCCTATTAGATTGGAACAGTTTCAATGTAGTCCAGGAGAAATGGGACTACTTAAAAATGGCAATATTGAAGGCAACAGATAATTGCGTTAGGCTTGTCAGTAAAATCAAAAAAAGGAAGAGACCACTGTGGTACTCAGCAGAAGTAGCCAAAATCATTAAAAACAAAAAGATAGCATTTAGTAATTATAAAAAAAACTAAACGAGGCAGAAGAGAAATTAGCTCAGTCAGTGACAAAAGGTGATAAGACATTCTTCAGATACATAAATGAAAAAAGGAAACTAAAACAAGGAATTACCAAATTAAAAACAAAAGAAGGAAGGTATATGGAAGAAGATAAAGAACTAGCTGACTGCCTCAATGAATACTTCTGTTCAGTTTTTACAAAGGAAAATGAAGGAAAAGGACCTCAGTTAGGAAAGAAGACTAATGAATCTTTTGATGCATGTGTCTTTACAGAGGAAGAGATTCTAATCAGCTGTCTAAAATTAATACAAATAAGTCACAGGGGCCTGATGGGATACACCCAAAGCTATTAAAAGAGCTCAGCGGTGAACTAGCAAAACCATTAACAGATTTATTTAACCAATCACTGGTAACAGGAGTCGTCCCAGAAAATTGGAAATTAGCAAATCTGGTGCCCATTCACAAGAAAGGTAGTAGTGAGGAATCGGGCAACTATAGTCCAGTAAGCCTGACATCAATAGTGGGGAAATGGAAACCATACTTAAAGGGCTTCTGTCACCCCATACTTAAAGGGCTTCAAGTTATTTTTCGTTTTGGGGCTACTTAAAATCCTTATACTGCGATTTTTCAATATATAGTGCTCTTACCCCTTTTATTCTGCTCACTCTGGACCCACTTACCCCAGCAATCCAGTCTCCAACCAAATTGACAGACGATCACACCTTATAGTTTGTTTTTGGTATTTTTGTATCAATGCTGTTTGTCGAGGAAATCTGTTTAGATCTTTTTCCTTGCATCTGTCTGTGCTAATTAGACTTAATGCTCCACCCAGCTCTTGTTCACTGCTGGTATCAATAATTAGCATTCATTATTTGTATATATTGGAGGTATGTGGTCATTTGTGGCCTTGGTCATTTGAGTGCACCATCTAAGTGCCACATTTAAGTGTAACAAGAGAATTTACCAGGAATTTGCCCTATTCCTGGCCACTTACAGACCCCGGCGGACTAGACGCGGCTTGGTTCCATTACCACTGCGTCAATCACTGGTGAGTTTTTTTTTTTTTTTACTTGACCACAGGTTGTCACCTTTTGAATTGCCAGCTCATAGACAAGTCAACCCCTTTAATGCACCAAATCTGGTTCCATTAAGGGAAAGAGGGAACTTTTTTTTAGGGATTCTGCCAAAGAAAGTTATTTGAGAATGATTCAACTATAATATCGAGTGGATATGTCATGATATAATGCTGGTGACTGATAAGGTAGTAAATCTGTCCTAGTGCCCAGCTGTGTCATGATACAACTTTCTTCCTGGGTTGCTGTGACGTGTCTCACAAAGATTCATGACTGTGTACTTTCATTTATTTTAAATTATGTTTTGGGTTCGGCATTATTGAAATGAATGCTTGCAGACTGCACCTCAGCTTAATTCAGTTAGATACCACAAAGAATGATTCAAAATTGAGATCTGTCAGACTATATCACTTAAACATGTGTTTTATTATTAATAGGCACATTTGAATTCCACTGCACATGATTGATGTATAATTGGAGTAATGAAACTCATGACTTAAATAACAAAACAAAAGGGTGACGTTTAGGAAAGACAAATTGGCCCTGGGCCCTGACTCATCTCTCTTTTTAAGGTTAACTCAAAAATGAAATTATCAATTAATTCTTTTACGTAAATTATATGATCTATTTGGTTTGCTCCCTGCATGATGATGAGATTCTTCAGTTTCTTTTTCTGTATTCTTTTTCATTGACCATACACAGTATTGTACTATTAAAGGAACAGTCCAAGATAACTATATGTAGTGCAGGGTATGTAAGGGATTCTTGGTACATCCCTGTGTCATGTACCTCCCCTCGGGCCCTTTTTTACACCTACCCTGGTGGTGGTCAATCTTAGTAAAAAAAAAAATTAAAAAATTCTCTGGCGTACGATGCGACCAATTTATTAAGGATCGCAGACATCTTAATAAATTTGACGCATTGATGTCCATGCTATGAGCTGGCATAGATTTCAGTTGTAATTTACTCCAGTCTCCTTGTGTAATTTACAGTAAACTAGCAGAAGGGCCTGGCTTCACACGGATATATTTCATCTACTTCATTTAATGTTTATGTGTGTGTGTCGTTAAAAGATATAAACAGTATCATAGTATCACCCTTAACAGTGACCTCTACAGCCCCCCACCCCTTAACCCTAACCCCCCACAGTGCCCCGCCTCCTTAAAATGTGACCTTCACAGCAGCCCACCCTCTTACGTTGACCTTCACAGCAGTCCACTCCTTTAACAGTGACCTCCACATAAGCCTGGACCAGTGAATCTTCACTCCTTAGAGTGAATGCTGCCGAAGATACACGGAACTTAGAGGACTACCACGGAGGGAAAGTGAACAGACATTTTTCTGGTGGTTAAAAACTAGCTCAAAGGCCGTGCCTGCAAACACAGTAAGGCATTGCTCATTAATGGAATTGTTTCAGTGCCCACCACGCTTTGAGATGGACTGGTCGTCGACATCTAAGATTTGTACACTGCAGACTTAGATTTGCAGAAAGAGTTAATGAGAACAGATCACTTCTCAGCAGTCATCTCATTACCATCACCGTCAGGATTACAGTGACAGATAATACAGCATCCATCATTCACAATAGGAGATGTCACAACTTATGTACTCCCCCTTCCCTCCATAATGATCTCTGTACAGATCACACAGCATGCTTGAAAAAGTCTACCATGGAAGTCAGTGAGGTCCCCTCTAGACTATTGTGCCTGTGGTCCATGTGGCTGCTGTAAAGGACATATCTACATGCTCTTAACAGCTCAGGCCAGATGCCAGAAAAATTTCATAAATATCAACAATCAGAAAATAAAAAAGGCTTTATAAAAAAAAAGAAATATGTATCACTATTTGGTTTTTAATAGGCAGACAAAAATGTACATTTAACACCTTCCCTTTAAATGCAATCTTAAAGGGGTTGTCTGAAGGCTTTTTATTTTATTTTTGCAGTCATTTAAATGGGTTTGAGTTGCAATAGCAGTGCTTAATCCTGAGTCAAACTAAGGCCATGAATTTCTCTGAGGGAAATGCCATAGAAACTAAATACTAGATAGATAAATAGAATATAGAAGCAGTTCCCCCTTTAAAGGGACTCATCTGAATGGTCGCCATGCAATGCATTACTGTACATGTCTAGGGATGATGACTTTCCCCTGGACCTGGGATGGCCAACCTGAGGCTCTCTAGCTGTTGCAAAACTACAACTCCCATCATGCCCGGACAGTCTACAGCTATCAGCCTACAGCAGGGCATGGTGGGAGTTATAGTCAGGGGTCAAGTCCTGGGAAAAAAAAGTGTGGGAACTCAACCAAGATGCACTGCGACCCCCCCACACACACAAAAAAATAAAATAAAAATAAAAATATATATTTTTCGCAGAAAATTCTGTGCAACATAAAACGTAAACAAAAACTGGAATTTGCGCTATATGTCTGTTCAGGCTTAATTTGTCTCTTTCATATTATAAGCTCCCCTTATATATAATTTACTTACAGTTCTGAAGACTCAGGGGTGCTGGCATACCTAGCCTCAGGGGTGCTGACAGGCTTGGCCTCAGGGGTGCTGACAGGCTTGGCCGGCAGAAGGAGTCTGGGAGACTGTGAGGCCTTTTTTCTCCAAGCTGCTCCGGAAAAAAAAAATATTTTTCATTACACCTCAGGTCAGACCCCCAATCAGACCCCCAATGTTAAACAGACCTCAGCTAACAGCCCCAATAAGATCCCCAATGTTAATAACACCCCAATAAGGCCTCAGATAATACCCCCAATCAGACCTCAGCTCAGACCCCAATATAAATGACCCCCAATCAGACCTCAGATAAGAGCCCCATGCCTCATAGCAGCCCCCAGTAGCCTCATAACAGCCACCAGTAGCCTTATAGCAACCCCCAGTAGCCTTATAGCAGCCCCCAATAGCCATATATCAGCTCCCAGCAGCCTCATAGCAGCCCCCAGTAGCCTCTCCATCAGCCCCCAGTGCCTCTTCATCAGCCCCCAGTGCCTGTCCATCAGCCCCCAGTGCCTCTCACCAGCCCCCAGTGCTTCTCCATCAGCCACCAGTTCGCCATTCCCCCCCTCCCCAGTATTAAAATCATTGGTGGGCAGTGCACCCTCCCCCCACTCCCCGTTATTAAAATCATTGGTGGGCAGTGCGCCCCCCCAGTATTAAAATCATTGGTGGGCAATGCTACCTCCCCCCCATCATTAGTGGCAGTGGCAGTTCCGATCGGAGTCCCAGCAGTGTAATGCTGGGGCTCCGATCGGTTACCATGGCAGCCAGGATGCTACTGAAGTCCTGTCTGGCTGCCATGGTCAGTTAGTCAGCAGCATAGTTACATGCTCTGTGGCCGCCCAGCGCTCCTTCTTCTTGCAACTCACAGGTCTGTACGGCACATTGCTTATGCTTATAGCAATGTACCGCACAGACATGTGAGTTACAAGAAGAAGTAGCAACCGGGCGGCCACAGGGTATGTAAGTATAATGCTGCAGAGTAACTGGCCATGGCAGACAGGACTTCAGTAGCATCCTGGCTGCCATGGTAACTGATCGGAGCCCCAGCATTACACGGAACTGCCGATGCCACCAATGATGGAGGGGGGAGCGCACCCTGCCCACCAATGATTTTAATACTGGGAAGGGTGGGGGGAGGGTGTACTGCCCACCAATGATTTTAATACCAGGGGGGCATACTGCCCACCAATGATTTTAATACCGGGGAGAGCGCACTGTCCACCAATGCAAACATTGTAGAAACATTCCCGGCACCCGACCTTTGACAGGGAGCTGCCGTCTGTGCAATTAACCCCTCAGGTGCCGCGGATGGCAGTGTCCTGTCAGAGGTGCATCCACATCACCATGGGAACTCCTCGGGTTTAGAATATACCATCGGATCTGAGTTTTCTCCAATACGATGGTATATTTTAACTTCAAGCATTACCTACAGAGTACCAGGAAGCGGTGAGTACAAAGCCTTCACCGCTTCCTGGTTCTTTTGGCCGGCATTAAAGACGGGCGGTCCTGAAAGGGAACAGCGTTCCTGCTATGAAAAAAGTGCAGGAACGCCGTTCCCACGCGTTCCCGCAGGACTGGTTATAGTTTTACAACAGCTGGAGAGCAGCAGGTTGGCCATGCATGCTCTGGACGATCAGCTATTTGTGTCAAGAGCTAAACCCACAGTGATTTGCCATATGGTGCTTTCAATCTTAAAGGATGTTTTGTGGAGGTTGTCTGAGGAGTCTCCCCGTTTAAGGCTTAGTTCACACTTCAGTGATTTGATCAGTGATTTCCATCTGTGATTATGAGCCAAAACAAGGTGCAGGTCCAGAACAGATAACAGGAAAAGATAATTTCATTATACCTTATCAGGGTGTAGATCCTGCAGCGTCCACCTAGTGTACGTGGGCACTGCAGAAGCTTATTGTGTCACATGTTATATCATGCTGTATTTCATCAATGTGAAATTCCTGTTATCAGGCTGTAAGGTGCATTACACACATTCCACCACTAGATGGGGATAGCACCACAGTATATATAGCTCAGTTCAGGCCTAGTTAGTCAGTTGATAAAATGTAGGAGTTGAGTTTAGAGTGTGGAGGAAGAAGGAGATGTAGTGAGGAGCTAGGGGGAAGGAGAGGTCCCCTCTCCTCTCAGCTCTCTCTTGGGCTCCATGGGCCAGAGGAGCCAACTTGTATCTCAGTGTTAAGCCAGGAAAATAGGCAGAGGTGAAGTCTGTATTCTACCATTCACTCTTCCGGAGTAGCAAGTGGATTCTGTAAAGTTTATTGTGGAAAAGACAAAGGAAGGACAAAGCCATTATTCTGGGCTCTAGGCGCCTTTGTATCTAGGTGAAGGATTTATTAGCTTCCGGCAGCCTCACCGTTATTTTAAGGACAGATAGGATATCTGTTGCATCACTTGTATGTAGAAGATAAAGACTTGAACTACCTCTACTGAGACTGAAGCCAGGCAAAGAGCTGAATATCAGTGATTACATAACTACCTACGATAGCCTGAGATATAACTACATGTACAACCTGTTAATGGCATTTATCACATCTAACTTGCATGTGTATCACAGACTGTTATATAACTGGATGCAAACTGTTATCAAAAACCTGGTTATAGTAAAGTTCTCAGTTGGATTTAAACCTGCCTCATTCTTCTAACTCCATACTACAAACCGGATTCCAAAAAAGTTGGGACACTATACAAATCGTGAATAAAAACTGAATGCAATGATGTGGAGGTGCCAACTTCTAATATTTTATTCAGAATAGAACATAAATCACGGAAAAAAAAGTTTAAACTGAGAAAATGTACCATTTAAGGGAAAAATATGTTGAATCAGAATTTCATGGTGTCAACAAATCCCCAAAAAGTTGGGACAGGGCCATTTTCACCACTGTGTGGCATCTCCCCTTCTTCTTACAACACTCAACAGACGTCTGGGGACCGAGGAGACCAGTTTCTCAAGTTTAGAAATAGGAATGCTCTCCCATTCTTGTCTAATACAGGCCTCTAACTGTTCAATCATCTTGGGCCTTCTTTGTTGCACCTTCCTCTTTATGATGCGCCAAATGTTCTCTATAGGTGAAAGATCTGGACTGCAGACTGGCCATTTCAGTACCCGGATCCTTCTCCTACACAGCCATGATGTTGTGATTGATGCAGAATGTGGTCTGGCATTATCTTGTTGAAAAATGCAGGGTCTTCCCTGAAAGAGATGACGTCTGGATGGGAGCATATGTTGTTCTAGAACCTGAATATATTTTTCTGCATTGATGGTGCCTTTCCAGACATGCAAGCTGCCCATGCCACACGCACTCATGCAACCCCATACCATCAGAGATGCAGGCTTCTGAACTGAGCGTTGATAACAACTTGGGTTGTCCTTGTCCTTTTTGGTCCGGATGACATGGCGTCACAGATTTCCAAAAAGAACTTCGAATCGTGACTCGTCTGACCACAGAACAGTCTTCCATTTTGCCACACTCCATTTTAAATGATCCCAGGCCCAGTGAAAACGCCTGAGCTTGTGGATCTTGCTTAGAAATGGCTTCTTCTTTGCACTGTAGAGTTTCAGCTGGCAACGGCGGATGGCACGGTGGATTGTGTTCACTGACAATGGTTTCTGGAAGTATTCCTGAGCATATTCTGTGATTTCCTTTACAGTAGCATTCCTGTTTGTGGTGCAGTGTCGTTTAAGGGCCCGGAGATCACGGGCATCCAGTATGATTTTACGGCCTTGACCCTTACGCACAGAGATTGTTCCAGATTCTCTGAATCTTCGGATGATGTTATGCACAGTTGATGATGATAGATGCAAAGTCTTTGCAATTTTTCGCTGGGTAACACCTTTCTGATATTGCTCCACTATCTTTCTGTGCAACATTGTGAGAATTGGTGATCCTCTACCCATCTTGGCTTCTGAGAGACACTGCCACTCTGAGAAGCTCTTTTTATACCCAATCATGTTGCCAATTGACCTAATTAGTGTTAATTGGTCTTCCAGCTCTTCGTTATGCTTTTTCCAGCCTCTTATTGCTACTTGTCCCAACTTTTTGGGGATTTGCTGACACCGTGAAAATTTGAATCAACGTATTTTTCCTTTAAAATGATACATTTACTCGGATTAAACGTTTGATCTGTCATCTACGTTCTATTACAAATAAAATATTGACATTTGCCATCTCCACATCATTGCATTCAGTTTTTATTCACAATTTGTTTAGTGTCCCAACTTTTTTGGAATCCGGTTTGTACTACCACTCTCATCATTTTGCACCATCAAGGTGCTGGCGTCATGACATTACCTAAATCAGGGGCCCAGCCGCACAAGCACTCAGAAACCCATTCACCATCAAGGGCACCTCAATCACCACTTGGCCGGAGCTGTTCTCCCCTTCACTGCACTGCTGGCCCAGGGAGTCGTCTGCTAAACCGCGAGTAACTGATGAACTGTTGTACTCTTCGGCCCACCGTGAACCTCACATGTTCTACCCCTGTAGACTGGCACGTTGCAACCCCACTTCTGTTTTTGGCCCATGGTCACTGATGGAAATCACTGAAGTGTGAACTAGGCCTAGCTAACATCCAGAAAGAAACATCTTGCAATATATTTTGAACATTTAGAACTTTATCCTTGATGCTGGTGGTGGTTGCAGACACTATTTTGTGTGCGGTCTAATGATTTATTGTCCTGGATACAACACAAAAACACATCTGGGGGATTCAGCCCGCACAACCCCTAGCAGGTGCAGATTGCTATGACGAAATACAGATACAAACGCAAAAACACAAAATGCAATCGCACTCTGCAACCAGCACTCTGCCCTGCCTTTATGCTGGATGTTGAATAAGGCATTGGTGTACATTTTGGCCAAAGCGTAATAAGCCACTCACCACGTCAAGGTCGCCTTAATGAGTGGTCCCTAACACTAGTTCCTACCTTTTATGGGCCATGACAGCCACACAAAGTCCAGGGAGCGCAGGTACAGCATGCACGCCAAGCACACTCTGCTTTTAACCCAGTCCGGTGCCATTACAGCTTTCATCGGATCCAGGGATGCAAGTACCAACATGCATGCTGAGCCCACTATATACTTCTCCTGGAGCCTAATGGCTACTGGTAGGTGCTATATAAGCAGACTCAGTTTTATACTGACTTTAAAACCAGCCTCCAGGGCATACTAACTGGTCGGATGTGCATGACTGCTTGGAGATCGCCACGCCTCCAATATATACTACAAAGAAAAAATATGGGGGATTCAGCCCGCACAACCCCTAGCAGGTGCAGATTGCTATGGCGAAATACAGATACAAACGCAAAAACACAAAATGCAATCGCACTCTGCAACCAGCACTCTGCCCTGCCTTTATGCTGGATGTTGAATAAGGCATTGGTGTACATTTTGGCCAAAGCGTAATAAGCCACTCACCATGTCAAGGTCGCCTTCATGAGTGGTCCCTAACACTAGTTCCTACCTTTTATGGGCCATGACAGCCACACAAAGTCCAGGGAGCGTAGGTACAGCATGCACGCCAAGCACACTCTGCTTTTAACCAGTCCGGTGCCAATACAGCTTTCATTGGATCCAGGGATGCGAGTAGCAACATGCATGCCGAGCCCACTATAAACTTCTCCTGGAGCCTAATGGCTACTGGTAGGTGCTATATAAGCAGACTCAGTTTTATACTGACTTTAAAACCAGCCTCCAGGGCATACTAACTGGTCAGGTGTGCATGACTGCATGGAGATCGCCACGCCTCCAATATATACTACAAAGAAAAAATATGGGGGATTCAGCCTGCACAACCCCTAGCAGGTGCAGATTGCTATGGCGAAATACAGATACAAACGCAAAAACACCAAATGCAATCGCACTCTGCAACCAGCACTCTGTCCTGCCTTTTTGCTGGATGTTGAATAAGGCATTGGTGTACATTTTGGCCAAAGCGTAATAAGCCACTCACCACGTCAAGGTCGCCTTCATGAGTGGTCCCTAATACTAGTTCCTATCTTTTATGGGCCAAAAACACATCTGCCTTATTTTTAACTACAATACTTGTCCACTTTTGAGAACTCACCATGGAGGGTGTTATAGAGTTGCTTTTCTAGTATGAATTTATTGATGATATTTTTATCATCCTCACGTTTCCAAGTACAAAGAACAAATCACCAGTTCTATATTAGTTATGTACATAATTTTCACCTATAAAAAGGCAGATCTAAAGAAACAAACACTTGAAGCAGGTTTTGTTCTGCCAAAGGGCACATTTTGTATGATTTTTATGATAAAAATAATATTCTACTCCATGGTTTTTAGAATTGCCAGACCACAGGAAGCAAAGCTTATATCGCAGCAGGAAACGCTTGAATTGAGCTTTATCTCTCAAAATCCCTTTTATTAGCCGAAACACAAAAGCATCACTTAAACATATTATAGATTTTGAATCTTTGTGGGGGGCATGTTCTCAGATAACTGCAGGATTTAGATGTTCTGTACATGTAAATGGTGAACTGGATATGTCTGCTACCATGTTTTATCGAAAATATTTTGGAGAAAATGATATCACAGTTATTCTAACAATATGTGACTCCTAGAAATCAATGCTACAGAATTACATATTTATTAAAGGGGTTGTCTGAACTACAGCTATTGATGATGTATCCTAGGGATAGGTCATCAATGTCAGATTGGTGGGGTCCAACCCCCAGAACCCCCATTGAGCTGCTGTTTTGGGCAAGAAACTATACAGTGTACATGGCAGAAGTAGAAAGCTCCATACACTGTGTAGTTTCCAGGGCCAGCTCACAGTACTGCAGTGGAGATCCCATAAACTTGAATGGGAGCTGAACTGCAGTACCCCAGCATAGCCACTACATTGTATATGAAGTTGTGCTCTGTACACAGCATAGTTTCCGGTGTTGCGTCTGCCTCAAACAGCTGATTGGCGTGGGTGTGTCAGACCCCCAAGGATCTGATATTGATGACCCAAACTGAGGATAGGTTAGCAATATCTGTAGCCCAGACAAATCCTTTAAATTATATCAGTAGTAATAAATCAGAGAAACTAAACTTGTATATTTTTTTTCTTAGGCTACTTTCACGCTAGCGTTGTTTGAATCCGGCGTTCAATTCCGACACCGGAACTGCCCGCCGGATCCGGAAAAACGTGTGAAAACTGATTACATTTGAATCCTGATCAGGATTTTGATCACAATGAAAAAATGCATTGGCAAAAACGGATCCGCCATTTCTGGACTTTAACTTTTTTTTCACATTTTTCGGGTTTAACATGCAAAAGCCGGATCCGGTTTGACTGAACACACGGCGCCGGATCCGGCGTTAATGCAAGTCAATGGGAAAAAGGCCGGATCCGGCGTTCAGTCGAAGTGTTCAGGATTTTTGGCCGGAGGTAAAAATACTGCATGCTACGTTTTTCTGAAAAGCCTGATCAGTCAAAAAGACTGAACAGAAGACGTCCTGATGCATCCTGAGGAACGGACTCTCCATTCAGAATGCATTAGGATAAAACTGATCAGTTCTTTTCCGGATTTGAGCCCCTAGGATGGAACTCAGCACCGGAAAAGAAAAACCTAGTGTGAAAGTACCCTTAAAGATGCCATCCAAATACTGTTCTCAATTAGAATGGCTTGCACTGCAAATCTCTGGCATTAAATACTGGTGACTCATGCTTCAGTCTTGAAGGTAAGATGTTAATTGCATTTGCATGACTGAAGAGATCTGTTAGAAAAGCATTGTAAGTGGCAGAAATTAGATGTTCCACCCCTCAATCACTATTCAAAGTATGTATTTATTTTTGAAAGATAGAGTCTGTGGCACTTACCAGCCAATAGAAACTTGCTTTTATTTCATTTCAATAAAATTGGACAAAGTATACGAGCCAGTAAACAGCCCTTATATGCTAGACATGCTTCTTTCTGGTCCACTAAAGTACTGTAGGAAGGAACAAGGGGCTGTCATTGATGGTCGGTATGTGTCACCGAGGTTCCTGGCCTCAGTGAGGTACCGTAAGAGCCATTTTTTTCTTAAGTGTCAGTATTGCCGATTGCAGTCTGACACTTCAGCTGTTTAGTATGGCTGTAAAGCTAATCCAGGATGGCTTTTACTGGGAGTAGACAAAGTGCTGGGTGGGTGGCTAATCACCATGTTCCAAGACGGGTCTTGGCAGGGTTAAAAAGCAATCAACACTATCAGGTGATGTGGATTTTACCTTCATCTGACAGTGAAGCTGTGGAGCCTCTGTGCTGAAGGCTGAAGACTGCAAACAGGCGTGCAGGCCGCCTGGAAGACTGCCAGTGAACTCTTATGCGGCTGAGCATTCAGTCGGGTGTGAACTGGCACCTAGGATTCCAGGTGAACACTGTTTTGTTTTGCTGTTTATGAAAAGGCACCAAGACTGTTATGTTTTGCTGAGTGTGAATAAAACACTGAAGTTTGATTTAGAACCTGGTTCCTTGCCTCTATACTGCTTCCGCTAACCGTCTACCAAAGCAAATCCCCACAGTATGTACCTACATTATACCTGTAATTTTACTTTTCTCAAAACTTTCTAAGAGTACGTCTTAAGCTAATGAGAAGAGAGCTTCTTACTGTATCTCAGTACCTAGACCCACACCAATCAAAATATCTGACACGTCTTTATGGCATGTCAAATGTTTTGTGAAAGTGCTCTTATACTTCAAATGTCAAGAAAAGGGCACATGTTAAATATTCAATGAGACTTTATTACTTTATAACAGTACTAACTATTATTTGCAACTATCAAAGGCATATCAAATTTAAATTTCCAAGGCCCTTGTGCCCTGTAATGAGATGTAGCTTCATTAGCTTCTTCATGTACAGTTCCTCATGACTCCTGGTCTATAACCTTCTTACATAATTGTTTTGGTCCAAAAGACTTTCGATAACTTCAAACTACCAGGCTCTAATGCAAAATGTAAATGAGAGCCCCCACCTACCTTGTACCATTTATAATACTGGTGTCTTATGTTCCAGAGTCATTGAGCCTCAACATGCAGGATGTTTCCCAGTGGGCCGATGCCCAGAGGTCCTCCTGGGCCCTCCCTACTGCCGGCCAGTGGAATTTTTTGTAGATGTATTTTGTGCTGCTGCTGGCAGTATTTTGTGATGGACTGTGGTATTTGGCTCTGTTGGGGTGGTATAATGTGGCACAATATGATATGACTGTTTGTGTTGGCCCTGCCTTCCATCAATTTGGACCCGACTATAAAATGGGGCCACTTTTAGTATTTTTTTCCAGGGCAACTTTAACCACCTCCGGACCGCCTAACGCAGATGTGCGGTCCGGAGGTGGCAGCCCTGCGCAGAGTCACGCATATATGCGTCATCTCGCGAGGGCCGGGATTTCCTGTGAACGCGCGCACACAGGCGCGCGCGCTCACAGGAACGGAAGGTAAGCGAGTGGATCTCCAGCCTGCCAGCGGCGATCGCTCGCTGGCAGGCTGGAGATCCGAATTTTTTAACCCCTAACAGGTATATTAGACGCTGTTTTTATAACAGCGTCTAATATACCTCCTACCTGGTCCTCTTGTGGTCTCTTTTGTTAGGATCGACCACCAGAGGACACAGGTAGGTCAGTAAAGTCGCACCAAACACTACACTACACTACACCCCCCCCCGTCACTTATTAACCCTTTATGAACCCCTGATCACCCCATATAAACTCCCTGATCACCCCCCTGTCATTGATCACCCCCCTGTCATTGATCACCCCCCTGTCAGGCTCCGTTCAGACGTCCGTATGATCTTTACGGATCCACGGATACATGGATCGGATCCGCAAAACACATGCGGACGTCTGAATGGAGCCTTACAGGGGGGTGATCAATGACAGGCGGGTGATCACCCATATACACTCCCTGATCACTCCCTGTCATTGATCACCCCCCTGTCATTGATCACCCCCCTGTAAGGCTCCATTCAGACGTCCGCATGATTTTTGCGGATCCATGGATACATGGATCGGATCCGCAAAACACATGCGGACGTCTGAATGGAGCCTTACAGGGGGTGATCAATGACAGGCGGGTGATCACCCATATACACTCCCTGATCACCCCCCTGTCATTGATCACCCCCCTGTAAGGCTCCATTCAGACTTCCGCATGTGTTTTGTGGATCCGATCCATGTATCCATGGATCCGTAAAAATCATGCGGACGTCTGAATGGAGCCTTACAGGGGGGGTGATCAGTGACAGGGGGGTGATCACCCTGATCACCCCCTGTCATTGATCACCCCCCTGTAAGGCTCCATTCAGACGTCCGCATGTGTTTTGTGGATCCGATCCATGTATCCATGGATCCGTAAAAATCATGCGGACGTCTGAATGGAGCCTTACAGGGGGGGTGATCAGTGACAGGGGGGTGATCACCCTGATCACCCCCTGTCATTGATCACCCCCCTGTAAGGCTCCATTCAGACGTCCGCATGTGTTTTGTGGATCCGATCCATGTATCCATGGATCCGTAAAAATCATACGGACGTCTGAATGGAGCCTTACAGGGGGGGTGATCAGTGACAGGGGGGTGATCACCCTGATCACCCCCTGTCATTGATCACCCCCCTGTAAGGCTCCATTCAGACGTCCGCATGTGTTTTGTGGATCCGATCCATGTATCCATGGATCCGTAAAAATCATGCGGACGTCTGAATGGAGCCTTACAGGGGGGGTGATCAGTGACAGGAGGGTGATCACCCTGATCACCCCCTGTCATTGATCACCCCCCTGTAAGGCTCCATTCAGACGTCCGCATGTGTTTTGTGGATCTGATCCATGTATCCATGGATCCGTAAAAATCATACGGACGTCTGAATGGAGCCTTACAGGGGGGTGATCAATGACAGGGGGGTGATCAGGGAGTCTATATGGGTGATCACCCCCTGTCATTGATCACCCCCCCTGTCATTGATCACCCCCCTGTCATTGATCACCCCCTGGTAAGGCTCCATTCAGACATTTTTTTTGGCACAAGTTAGCGGAAATTTTTTGTTTGTTTTTGTTTTTGTTTTTTCTTACTAAGTCTCATATTCCACTAACTTGTGTCAAAAAATAAAATCTCACATGGACGCACCATACCCCTCACTGAATCCAAATGCGTAAACATTTTTAGACATTATATTCCAGACTTCTTCTCACGCTTTAGGGCCCCTAAAAAGCCAGGGCAGTATAAATACCCTACATGTGACCCCATTTCGGAAAGAAGACACCCCAAGGTATTCCGTGAGGGGTGAAAGATTGAAATTTTTGTCCTAAGTTAGCGGAAAGTGAGACTTTGTGAGAAAAAAACAAAAAAAATCAATATCCGCTAACTTATGCAAAAAAATAAAAAATTTCTATGAACTCGCAATGCCCCTCATTGAATACCTTGGGGTGTCTTCTTTCCAAAGTGGGGTCACATGTGGGGTATTTATACTGCCCTGGCTTTTTAGGGGCCCGAAAGTGTGAGAAGAAGTCTGGGATCCAAATGTCTAAAAATGCCCTCCTAAAAGGAATTTGGGCCCCTTTGCGCATCTAGGCTGCAAAAAAGTGTCACACATGTGGTATCGCCGTACTCAGGAGAAGTTGGGCAATGTGTTTTGGGGTGTCATTTTACATATACCCATGCTGGGTGAGATAAATATCTTGGTCAAAATGCCAACTTTGTATAAAAAAATGGGAAAAGTTATCTTTTGCCAAGATATTTCTCTCACCCAGCATGGTTATATGTAAAATGGCACCCCAAAACACATTCCCCAACTTCTCCTGAGTACGGCGATACCAGATGTGTGACACTTTTTTGCAGCCAAGGTGGGCAAAGGGGCACATATTCCAAAGAGCACCTTTCGGATTTCACAGGCCATTTTTTACAGATTTTGATTGCAAGGTACTTCTTACACATTTGGGCCCCTAAATTGCCAGGGCAGTATAACTACGCCACAAGTGACCCCATTTTGGAAAGAAGACACCCCAAGGTATTCCGTGAGGGGCACGGCGAGTTCCTAGAATTTTTTATTTTTTGTCACAAGTTAGCGGAAAATGATGATTTTTTCTTTTTTTTTCTTTTTTCCTTACATAGTCTCATATTCCACTAACTTGCGACAAAAAATAAAAAATTCTAGGAACTCGCTGTGCCCCTCACGGAATACCTTGGGGTGTCTTCTTTCCAAAATGGGGTCACTTGTGGCGTAGTTATACTGCCCTGGCAATTTAGGGGCCCAAATGTGTGAGAAGTACCTTGCAATCAAAATGTGTAAAAAATGGGTATATGTAAAATGACACCCCAAAACACATTCCCCAACTTCTCCCCAATTTTACAGCTGAAAGTGAAAAATGTCATTTTTTTGCAAAAAAATCGTTACATTTCGATTAATAACAAAAAAAGTAAAAATGTCAGCAGCAATAAAATACCACCAAATGAAATCTCTATTAGTGAGAAGAAAAGGAGGTAAAATTCATTTGGGTGGTAAGTTGCATGACCGAGCGATAAACGGTGAAAGTAGTGTAGTGCAGAAGTGTAAAAAGTGCTCTGGTCATGAAGGGGGTTTTAGCTAGCGGGGCTGAAGTGGTTAAGTTCTCAGTCCACGCCTGTCCACATGTACCTTGGTCTGGGCGCAACCGCTACATCTGTATTGCATACAGGTCCTTTAACACCAACCATTAATCAGGCAAACAAGCGTTCATAAGAATAATTGGGCCATGTAAAGATTGGAGCAATTAGCTAGGAAATGAGCAAACACCCATTTGTAGGCTGACCACATAGATTATGCAGACCTAAAAATCGTTGCTTTCAGCAACACATCTTCCCCATGTAAACGGGTGATATGCTGACAACAATGTGAAAGATGCATGGGGGTATAATCGTTTGACTCCCATACAGTTTGCATCAGCCTTTGTAAAAGGCACCTTCAATGTGGGCAAACTAACTTGCTTCATTCAGGCTCTAAAAAGACCCTGACTTTGCCCCTTATTGGTCGCAATTCCTGAGCTAAGCTGTTTTGCCCATCAACTTGTGGACTCCATCAATTTATTTTACTATATAGTGCAACCTTTATTTACCTTTACAATTTCTAATTACTGAAAGTTATAGTCACTGCTGATACTGAAATATATCAGTTACTGTCACTGCCAGGAAATGCCAATCTCTGCAGGCTGGCTGCTGTGATTGTCACTGCCGCTCCACAGTGAGGCATTTCCAACAACGTTTGAGATGTTTTATTAATGTCTTCATGGCTAGAAGCAAAATATCACAATTTACAGCTGATGAAAATATTCCACAACAATTATGTTAAGTAAGAGAACAGTGTTTTATCGTACTGACAAATAAGTAGGACAATTTGCTCTTCTCTCTATTAGTCGCATGCAGTAGGTTGGCATTTTTCACATAGACTATCAAGTATTATATTATAAGACCAGCAATTCTGAAAATTGTAATGTGTACAAGACCTTTGGTTAGATCCTTAAGTTAAGACTTAGTTGTTTTTGTAAGTATGTTATTTGTTCTGCCCAGCAGAGTTGAGATTCATTTTAGATCACAATGTAGTTATTCAGTGGCTCACCAATTAGGTATTATGGATAGAGGTGCTCTATCACCGGTACACCCAGAGACCTGTGCAGTAAGGATAATTCAATATATAAAGATGTGATGGCACACTCACATGTGGTAAAAATGGAATAATGAGTACCTTGGCTATGATAAAATTATGTTTAATAATGACAAAAAAGAACAAAAAACTAAAAAGATCTTCTAAAAAGTTGAAAGTGTTATGCTGTATGGTCACAGATGGAAGGTATTCTTGGACATGTGGGATGCTTTGTGCAAGCTGAGTACATATAGATGTAAATTATAGGCTGAATATACAAAGTGCTATGTGCAAGCTCAGTATATCAAAGTGCAATATGCAAGCTCGGTACATGAAAGTGCAATATGCAAGCTCGGTACATGAAAGTGCCATGTGCAAGCTCGGTACATGAAAGTGCAATATGCAAGCTCGGTACATGAAAGTGCAATATGCAAGCTCGGTACATGAAAGTGCCATATGCAAGCTCGGTACATGAAAGTGCAATATGCAAGCTCGGTACATGAAAGTGCCATGTGCAAGCTGAGTACATTGTGAATGGGCTGGATGTACTGAAGTTATCAGTTCAGGTACTTCGATGTTGTAGTTTTAGATATATAGAGGTGCTATGTGCAGACTGAATAGATAAAGTGCTATGTGCAAGCTGGGTACATGAAATAAGTTGTATAGGTAGGCTGAGTACACAAGGGTCAATATTTCAGGTGTAAGGTTTCACAAGGGTTAATACTTCAGGTAAAAAAGATTGTTGATTCGGTTACACCACAATTTAAGATCCAAAAGCAAGCTAAATGAATAAAGTACGTTGTTATACAGCATTGGGATATAGGGACTATAGTATATAGTGTGTGCTTATCATATCTGCACCGGAGTATATAGTTCATCAAAGTCTGCTTAGTATGCTGTGAACAAAGTCCTCATGCCAATATTCTCAAATTGGGTTAATGGTAAACCATTAGAAATCTAGCCGTTAAAATTTCAGCCTGTATAGAGGTAAAAGAAAGACTGAGTACATTACCGCTCCACACCGCTTTGTTTTCTGCTTTGTCCTGCCAGGACCTACGCGGTGTCCCACGTGGTCACTTGCTTATATCACATGGCGTCCCACGTGACTTGGGCGAGGCGGTGCGTCACTAGTTTCGGGATTGGTGATTGGTCCTATTTCGGAGATACTGAGGCTGTGGAAAATGCTTTTTTTTTTTTTTGAAAGGTTGGCAGTTAGTACAGCAATAAACAGCAGCGGTTCCCAGTTATCCCGGCTTGTATATTCCTCGGTGTTCCTTAATACCAGACGCGTTTTGGAGCGTATTCCTGCTCCTCCCTCAGTGGTTAGTGTTTATACACTGGAAACAAGTGAGGGTTTTTAAATGATTTTACTCAAGGGGGTGTTGTCTGGAGTAAATTGAGTCATTTCCAAATTCTGGACTGAATAATTTATTTTAGATGCACGGAGGTTAATGCTCATAGTCTAAATTTGCTGATAGACTCCGTCATTGGATATAAATTATGAATAAGAAAGACATCAATGGTGTGTGACCAATTACAGGATATAAAAGAGGTTGTAATAAAAAAAAATTTAAGAAGAAATCTTTAATGGAAGAACTATAAAAAGGAATAAAATTATTGCCAATGGTAAAAAATAATTGACAATGGTAAAATATCGTAAAAAAATAAAATCAGTGTGGCTATCAGGAGATCTCAGTAAGAGTTGAGTTTAGTTCACAGATAGCTTAATGTGTTTATTCTACCTCAAAAGATATGTTATATTGGGAATTAGTTGTGGTGTAGAGACTTGTTATGTGCTGGGGACTGTAGTAGACATCTTTTAAGGTTAAAAAAGCTGTAGAAACCATGGGTGTAGTTTGTATGTGGTTCCTATGCAGTTTATGTGCGTTTATTGTATTTACGCCTTTATCTTTATAGTTTCTTTTATTATATGATTCCTATTTAAATATTATTAAATAATGTATTTATAGACAGACTGTATATATGGAAGCTCATACACATCTCTCTGTTGTAATGGGAGAACTGACTGTCAGTGAAGAAATTTGATAGGAGGGTGTGTAAAAGGGAGGGGAGGGGGAGGAGATAGAGGTGCTGGTAGAACTATTTCCCTGTCCCTAGGAGGCACCCCCCTAGGAATCTATAAAAATCCAAAAATGATAAGTTTAGCATTGAGACCTGCAGGAGATAGGGTGCCAAATTCATATATTCATTTTGATTCAGCTCTTGACATGTTGTCTATATGGTTTCCTCCTCTCCATGGTTTGCTGATTTTTTCGAGAGCTGTAAATATTAGTGATGAGGGGTCACTGTTGTGGTATGTTTTATAGTGTTTGGATACTGTGTGTTGCTCGTATCCTTTTTTAATGTTGGCAATATGCTCAGCCACTCTTTTTTCCATTTGTCTTTGGTTCTGCCTATATATTGTTTATGGCACGGACACTACAACATGTAAATGACCTTGGTTGTATTACATGTTAGACTGTCTTCAATTCGGAGTTTCAATGAATTTTGTGCAGAGTGGACCTGCGTTGTTTTTTTTGGGAAGCTTGTTGCCTTCCAATTATTGCAGCAGCCACACCGAAAGAAGCCGTTTAATAAGAGTTAGTTATTGAATATCTGTTTCGTCCTCTGTTTAACTGTGGGAGCTATTTTAAGACCTAAATTGGGGGCCCTGGTGTATACGATTTGGTGGTGTGATGTTTAATAGTGGACCAATGGTTTTGTCATTTAGTAGATGATGCCAATGCTTATTGATAATTTTTGCAATAGTTTTGCATTGCACATTGTATGGAAGGATCAGTCTTGTTTCCTCATTCTTTTTTGGATTTTTTTCTTTATCTTGAAGAATTCCTGTCTGTCCATCCTTTTACCATATCTATGAGCACTCTATAGTTTGTGGGGATAAATTTTTTCGAATAATTTTTGTTTCATTTGTGTGGCTTCTTCCTCAAATTTTGTGTTGTCTGTGCAATTTCGTTTTAATCTTCTGAAATGACTGAAGAGTATGTGATTGTTTTTCATTACGAGTTTCTGATAAGTAAAGCACATTGATCGGTTATTCTTTACTTGGATGTGTAGGTCTAGGAATTCTATTTGTGTTTTAGGTTGTTTGTTGAGAACCGTAAATTTAGATAGTTTTTATTGATATTTCCAAGAAAGTATGAAGGGCAGCTACTGTGTCTTGCCAAATGAATATGATGTCATCAAATTATAATCTCCAGAGCACCAGATTCCCCCAAGTAAGGGCTGCACAACATCCTCCTCCCATTGGGACATGAAGATATTGGCATAGCTTGGGGCAAATCTGGTGCTCATGGCGGTTCCTCTTTGTTGTTGGTAATATTCTGATTTGAATATAAAGTAATTGTGTGTTAATATGTGATGTATAAGGTTCAAATAGCCAAACGGCTAATGGTTTCCCGTTTAAGGTCAAATTGTAAAAAAACATTTATTAGGTATTCTTTAAAAATTGAACGGGAAGTTAGAAAAGAAAAAGGTATTTAAACTGTTAGTAGCTCCATTGCCCCTGAAGACGCCACATCCGTGGTGAAACATGTCGGGGGAGCTGCAATCTTAGGTTTTAGAGCAGTGTAGTGTGCTTTGTGATCGGACCCTGGTGCACTGCAGACACTGGGTTTAACCGATCCTAACAGTTTACTTAGTCCTTAAAGAGGAATTTAAGGATAGAGTTACAAGTACTCCATTCATCCCGGCGTAGGGCTGACAGAGAGCATATATCTCGTCACAATCCTATTAGACCGAAGGAGGGAATTAGAATAGGATCTACTCCTCAGGACTTAAATACACTAAGGGAAAGACTGCAATAAAAAAGAAAAGCAGAAACCTATTGACAAAAATAAGTGTATACTGTTATCAAGCACCAGAACACTGTAATTTTAAATACCTTTTTCTTTTCTAACTTCCCGTTCAATTTTTAAAGAATACCTAATAAATGTTATTTTTTACAATTTGACCTTAAACGGGAAACCATTAGCCGTTTGGCTATTTGAACCTTATAAATTTGAATCCCGGGTCCAAAGGGTCCCTGAAGGGTTAATATGTGATGGACACCGACAGTAATGAATTCGATCTGTTCTGTTAATGGTGCATTGTTGGTTAGATGTCTTGTTTTTTATTATTTTGTTTTTTATTCTTATATAAATAGATTTTTCCTTTGTGACTTTTGTCCGTATTGTTGAATATTTCTGTTTGTGTGCACTTGAAGTAATTATGTTGTTTGTCTCCTGCTCTCTAAAACAGGTGAAAGGTGAAAAAGATGACAAGGATGCCAGGTGCCAACCCGGGAGGGGGATCGAGGTGCTGGTAAACAGCCGGACCTCGATGCCTCATCCCAGACTGGCACCCA